>NC_049212.1:608333-912500 GCF_013347855.1 Anguilla anguilla | reverse complement strand
CATAGTTATTTATATTCACACTTCTTTAAACTCCTCTCCATTCGATGCGCAGTCCCCCATGAAGACTTTGCTGGCCAGAATCACTTTTCCTTCACACCCTCAATTTGTTTATCTTTTCAAGGCATTTACCTGGGCTTGTACAAATAGAACTTTTGTTACAGTTTTTGGATGTCAAACAAACAAATTCAAACACATGACACGTGCAGTCCTCATGCATGACGTGCCCATTGCCCTGGCCAATAGGGTACTATTTCATCTCTCACACACAGATTACTGTTTGCTGAGATTTGAGTATGAGTGTCTGGCTTTATGAAAATCCTCAGAAACACCCTTAGGCTGCCTTTGAGGACTTCCTGTTTCCTGTTTTCAGCTCAATTAGCACTGTCGTGAGAAGCATAGCGGCTCATTTTAACTGGTCACATGCTTGTAGTTTACTGTCATTTCAGTACTAAGTCTCACTCACCATAAAAAATGACTTCTCACAACTGGGCTTCAGGACTGGAGAAGCATGGAAGGTACACTGATGTTTCCCTTAGTCTCGGTGGAGAAGTAATGGCCAAAGCTAGCTGTGGTCCCCATACCGGGGCTTTCCTCCAGAGCAATCTCCAGTGATGACCAGTCATTTAGGGTCCTGTCTGTTAGCTGGCATCTGGCACTCTACAGGAACAGTAGAAACACAACATACCGAAGGAACCTGTCAGCAAAGGCCTCTCCCTGAGGAGACATCTTCAGATCTTTACTTTGCATCTCTGTCAGAGGTTTCATACGCAGTGCAAAATGAACTGGATTACATTTGGTTTCATATAAAAATCAAACAAACTTCAGTTTCAGTGTTCATTCAGTGTGTGCTGCAGTGTGTCAGTGTTCATTCAGTGTGCACTGCATTGTGGCAGTTTCAGTGTTCATTCAGTGTGTGCTGCATTGTGGCAGTTTCTGTGTTCATTCAGTGTGCACTGCATTGTGGCAGTTTCAGTGTTCATTCAGTGTGTGCTGCAGTGTGGCAGTTTCAGTGTTCATTCAGTGTGCGCTGCAGTGTGGCAGTTTCAGTGTTCATTCAGTGTGTGCTGCATTGTGGCAGTTTCAGTGTTTATTCAGTGTGTACAGCATTGTGTCAGTGTTCATTCAGTGTGTGCTGCATTGTGGCAGTTTCAGTGTTCATTCAGTGTGTGCTGCAGTGTGGCAGTTTCAGTGTTCATTCAGTGTGTGCTGCATTGTGGCAGTTTCAGTGTTCATTCGGTGTGTGCTGCAGTGTGTCAGTTTCAGTGTTCACTCAGTGTGTGCTGCATTGTGGCAGTATTCATTCAGTGTGTGCTGCATTGTGGCAGTTTCAGTGTTCATTCAGTATGTGCTGCATTGTGTGAGTTTCAGTGTTCATTCAGTGTGTGCTGCATTGTGGCAGTTTCAGTGTTCATTCAGTGTGTGCTGCATGGTGTCAGTGTTCATTCAGTGTGTGCTGCAGTGTGTCAGTTTCAATGTTCATTCAGCGTGTGCTGCATTGTGGCAGTTTCAGTGTTCATTCAGTGTGTGCTGCATTGTGTGAGTTTCAGTGTTCATTCAGTGTGTGCTGCTGTGTGGCAGTTTCATTCAGTGTGTGCTGCATTGTGTCAGTTTCAGTGTTCATGCAGTGTGTGCTGCATTGTGGCAGTTTCAGTGTTCATTCAGTGTGTGCTGCATTGTGGCAGTTTCAGTGTTTATTCAGTGTGTGCTGCATGGAGTCAGTTTCAGTGTTCATTCAGTATGTGCTGCATTGTGGCAGTTTCAGTGTTCATTCAGTGTGTACAGCATTGTGTCAGTGTTCATTCAGTGTGTGCTGCATGGAGTCAGTGTTCATTCAGTGTGTGCTGCAGTGTGGCAGTGGGCTGCATATAGCTGCTGAATGGTGCTGCATGGATGATTGGTTAAAATACAAAATCAGTAACATAATGTATGCTCTTCATTTAATGTATTAGCCTGTAAATAGGTTTACATTGCATTGATTTATTTTCTTTTTAATTTGTAGAGAAGGTGCAGCACAATAACTTTGGGCTGCTGTCTTTGAGAAATGAGAATACTCAATAAGCTATTCATGTTCCTGTTAGGGAAAGCATACTCACATTGCATGTAATAGATAGGTAAAGTCACAGTATTATATTCATAAAAAGTGAAAAGTGAAATTCTCATTGTGTACTGTTATGCTAACGCCAAATGTTTTTTCCAGGACAGTGAGCTGGCAAGAGGAAAGATAATGTTAAAGCCTGGAGACTGACATAAGGAAAGGACAGAAGGGATGTCTTGGGTTTGGTAATATGTCCCCTACTGCGCCATGAATTACCCAGCAGTCACAACCACTTACACAATTCACACACTCCGCTCACTGTCTTGGTGTGAAAGGTAGCAGTGCTGTTGTACATGGCGCAACACAAAGTATTCTGTGATAAATCAATACTGAAAGTGTGTAAAATAAAATTGACCTGTTTGAATGTCCATTGGTATCCCAGTATTCAGATCCCTCAAGCTGAGGGTTTATTTGAGACCTGGTGGCTGATTGAGGGTGAATGGCGAAGCTTGGTTTGTGACGGACAGGTGGGCCAGCTGGTGGCTGATTGAGGGTGAATGGCGAAGCTTGGTTTGTGACAGACAGGTGAGGCAGCTGGTGGCTGATTGAGGGTGAATGGCGAAGCTTGGTTTGTGACAGACAGGTGAGCCAGCTGGTGGCTGATTGAGGGTGAATGGCTAAGCTTGGTTTGTGACGGACAGATGAGCCAGCTGGTGGCTGATTGAGGGTGAATGGCTAAGCTTGGTTTGTGACGGACAGGTGAGCCAGCTGCAGGATGAGGCCGGAGAAGATGAGCGAATAGAAGAGGCGAAGGAGGACTACCTGGGGCAGGAGGAGCAGGGACTCCAGCAGGTGAATCTCTGATGGAGGTTTACAACAGTGAGAGTGTAGAGCTACTCATTCCCAACCCCTACAAGTTCCTCTCACTCCCTTATCCCTGAAAAAAGCAATAATAATAATAATAATAATTATAATAAATATAGCCGCAAGCAGCGATTCCTGGGTTCAAGCCAACTCGGACCGTTAGAAGGTGAAAGCTGCGATGTGCAATAAGAACTAGTCAGAATCAGAGTAATTGTAATAGTCAAGTCCATTCATACATACAAGGAATTTGACTTGACACTGTATGTTCATTCTCAATGAATGAATGTAAAGGTTTACTTGCACAACAAACTAACAGTAGCATAGGACCATCATCATCATGTCATGCAAGAACTATAAGAACTAGTCATCACATCATACAAGAACTAAATAAATAAATGACGGTTTGATTGTGTCTGCATGAACTATTTAATGATAGGTATTGGGTTTGGGAAAAGAAACACTGAAAGAAACCACGTAATGTGATGCCTGTAAGCCTGGTCTGAATGTGCGGACATGTCTCCATGTTTGCTTTGCTGTGGACTGAACACGCCCCTTTCTCCTCTAGGCCCAGGTTGACCATGTGGAGCTGAGAGTAGATCTACAGGCACTGACTCAGCACAATTCAGCTCTCAAAGAGGACCAGAGACTCCACGCCAAGCTGGAGAACTTAGAGCAGGTCCTCAAGGTAGGGAAGGACCTCCTGAAACCAGATTCGTCAAAATGCCTATATCCCTATAGTTCCTGTATAGTAAGCGATATATTTCCACATAAAATATGTTCTCTCATTCTTTTGATGCTCATCATATAGTTTACACTGGCATGGGCACACCCTGGTTCAGATTGCACCTTTTATTTGATGTGTCTTTCTAGAAGGGTCCTTTTAGAAAGAAAGTAGGGTCTATGTACTGAGCTTGTTAATCTGAGGCTGGCTGTGACGGCCAGTGCGCTGGGCGCTGAGCTCACGGACTCTGTGTCCTTGGCTTTGTCCTTGGCCCACAGCATATGCGAGAGGTCACAGAGAGAGATGAGCTCACAGACTCTGTGTCCTTGGCTTTGTCCTTGGCCCACAGCATATGCGAGAGGTCACAGAGAGAAGGCAGCAGCTGGAGCAGGAGCATGAGCAGGCGTTGGCTATCCTCACCTTCAAACAAAATGAGGTCAAACGATTACAGAGGGTGAGTGTCATGGCTACACCTGCTCCGCCGCAAACATAACGAAGCCGACACCCGCCAGCACCCCCCCCCCCCCACCCGTCGAGAATATCCAACACACCCCCCCCCACCCCCCGTCGAGAACATCCAACACCCCCCCCCCACCCCCCGTCGACAACATCGGGTGACACCAACGGTCGACCGCACTGGGTGTCACCAACCCTAGTGACGCCACTGATACTGTATCAGCAAAATTTACAGCTGAATCTAGTCCCATCCCCCAATTCCCATAGAGATCCATTCAAATGCAAAGAGTTTTTGTATCGCTTGTAGAACAACCTAAAAATAAGATATCAAGACGCTGATGATGTTGACAGGTCACACATCAGGAAGTCATGACATGCGAATGATATGCAACCAAATACAAAACATGACTCTTTTATTTGACATTATGTTAATTTATCCACTGTATAAGTGAATTTCCCTGTTTCTAGCTTTTCCTCAAACAGTTCACTGCAGCAAAAGTAAACGAGCAAATGGTGGCACAGGAGGTCTCAGGAGTGCATTTGTTTAATTCAAATTTTCTGACCAATGATTTGTTGTTAAGACCATTAACAACATTATTTTGCCATTTTGGGCTTGGCCCATTTTTTTTTTGCCCAGGAGTATAGTAGCTAATATACTTTTTTCAATAACAGGCTCAATTTGCTGCTAAGAAAGAACAAGAGGGGGTTGTTCAGATGCTGGAGGTGAGTATCATCAGTTTATCTTAGTTTGTCTTATGAAGAATGGCGGAAGTGTCCATATGATATGTAACTGGAGGTAACCATTGAGATTCTGGATATTCTCTTTTCGCTGGTGATGTATTTGCCATTTTGGCATACCTGCTGTTCAAATCTGTTGTTTCAATTCTTGACAAATCTTGCGACGACAGTAGTTTATTTATTTATTTATTTGTTTGTTTGTTCATTGTTTGCCGTAATGACTCCCACGGGAACACTATACATCATCATTCTCATTTGTTTTACAACCTGGTTTGCCTAAGTCTGGGGTGCACAACAACGGCCAACGTCTGCTCATAATTATTCAGTTAGCTCAATCATATCTTTATCTGACATTTGTGTAATCACCAGGTGTAGCCACAGACTGCAAGTACATCCTGAAGGTTTTACTGTGCTCCAGTACAGGATTGAACCTGCATAGTTTATAGAGCTGTCAGAAAACTAGAACTCGGGTAATTGGTTGGAACAAAGCCAGAACAAAGCCAGCACACAGACTTACCCTCCTGGACTGGATTCTGCACCCCTGGACTAAATGATCTGAGAGATCTTTCATGAGATTTTTCACGGTTCAGCTGTCATTAATCGGTCTGCACGTGTTTTTAAGCAAGCGTGTTTTTTTAGGTTAATAACCTTTGTTTTCCAATCTTATGTTTTTTTTTTTCTTCCTGCAAACCAGAGTACACTGGACTGCATGCAGGTATCATTAACACACAGCATCCACACATCATTTGTGCTCCTGATCCCTCCTTGTAGATGTTTAATCCTTTGCTTTAAAGTACCGCTGTATGCAGGCATGGCTGTACCAAAATAGCAAGGCTGCAGCTGAATGAAGGTGGAAAAACCTAAAAGTAAAGCGGTTTCACTGGAAATACACTGATCCTATAGCTTCAACTGCTTTAGCTGTCCACAGCAGAGTTTAAATAGGTTGCTTAGGTTGTTAGAGAGCAAGCCAAAATTGCCTTGTTGTGAACCTTTCCACTGAAAGCCTGGATGAGCTCCTGTAGGTTAATGGGATACACTGGCACTGTGACCTCGCGTGGAGAAGCAGCGAGAGCTCCCTCCCCGTGCACGTTGCATAACCGGTTTCATGATTATGGTATTTGTTTTTAGTAATCCTTTGTGTTGACACTGGAGCCCTTCATCTGCTGGTGCTTTCACCAGAGCAGGTGATTAAAGGAGGCCAGCAGCGAAGCAGTGTCCTGCTGCTTTAAGGACCTATAGGCTGGACCGTGCTCGTAGTGACGAGGGCTCAGAGCGATTGTTTCATGGCCATGCAATATGAGGGGGGGTTAGACGCCTGACGCAGGGGGCTTTCCTGGAAAGGGGGGCTGCTGGGCTGGCTCATGCTGTTTGGTGGGCTGGCCATTTCCTCCCTTAGTACAGGGGCGTGGTCACATTCAGTAAACACACTCGCGCTCATGGAACAGAGCATGGGCCTGATGCTGCATTTAGTTTTTTTCCCCAGAGGTGATTTTGTAGAGTGAGCCTCTCGCTGATGGAAGTGGATTAAGGCCTGCTGGCACATTACCCTCTGCCCTTACCCCTGATTACCCTCTGCCCCGCCCCTGATTACCCACTGCCCCCACCCCTGATTACCCACTTCCCCGCCCCTGATTACCCACTGCCCCGCCCCTGATTACCCACTGCCCCCGCCCCTGACTACCCACTACCCCGCCCCTGACTACCCACTGCCCCACCCCTGATAACCCTCTGCCCCCACCCCTGATTACCCACTGCTCCGCCCCTGATTACCCACTGCCCCCACCCCTGATTACCCACTGCCCCCACCCCTGATTACCCACTGCCCCGCCCCTGATTACCCACTACCCCGCCCCTGACTACCCACTGCCCCACCCCTGATAACCCTCTGCCCCCACCCCTGATTACCCACTGCTCCGCCCCTGATTACCCACTGCCCCCACCCCTGATTACCCACTGCCCCCGCCCCTGATTACCCACTGCCCCCGCCCCTGATTACCCACTACCCCGCCCCTGATTACCCACTGCCCCCGCCCCTGATTACCCACTGCCCCCGCCCCTGATTACCCACTGCCCCACCCCTGATTACCCACTACCCCGCCCCTGATTACCCACTGCCCCACCTCTGATTACCCACTGCCCCGCCCCTGATTACCCACCTGCCCTGCCCCTGATAACCCACTGCCCCCGCCCCGATTACCCACTGCCCCTCCCCTGATTACCCACTGCCCCGCCCCTGACTACTCACTCCCCCACCCCTGATTACCCACTGCCCCGCCCCTGATTACCCACCTGCCCCACCCCTGATTACCCACTGCCCCACCCCTGATTACCCACTGCCCCCACTCCTGATTACCCACTGCCCCGCCCCTGATTACCCACAGCCCCACCCCTGATTACCCACTGCCCCGCCCCTGATTGCCCACTGCCCCGACCCTGATTACCCACTGCCCCACCCCTGATTACCCACTGCCCCACCCCTGACGTAGTTAATGAGCACCTCTCCTTCCTCCCAGAGCGTCAAAGCCACCTCCCAGAGCAGCGGCTGTGACTGTCAGCCAGAGCTGTGATCAGCCTGAGAGAGCAGGGGATGGGGGGGGGGAGGGGGAGTCACCCACCTGAGAGAGCAGGGAACAGGCGGGGGGGCAGTCATCCACCTGAGAGGGCAGGGGACGGGTGGGGGAGTCACCCACCCCTAAGAGAGAGTGGACGGGTGGGGGGGGAGGGAGTCACCCACCCTTAAGAGAGAGGGGACGGGTGGGGGGGGAGGGAGTCACCCACCTCTAAGAGAGTAGGGGGGGAATCACCCGCACTAGCGCTAATCTGCTCTGCTCTGTTCAAACCTGCTGTACACAGAAGGGCAGGTTTGAGAATCAACGTCTGATTTTTGTTGATAGACAGAGCACCTTTACTCCTTTTGCTCTCTTTTTTTTGGACTGTCGAGGGGGTGGGTCGCGTAGCTGATTATGACCTAAAAGGAACATTTTGAGTTTATGAGCCTAAATCATGTAGATAATATATGTGGCCTGCATAAGCAGTTTACACTCCATCAGGACATAAAAAAGGAAGTGAAATTTGTGCATCGCTTGCAGATTGCAACTGAAGTTTATTTTATCTCAAATGTGAATTTTTAATTGAAATGAGTGTCATAACCCCACCATATTGATCTGAGGCAAGCATTCAATAATTAGACTTTACAATGCTGAGGGGGGTTTTACGTAACTGGCTCAAGCCAAGCCAAGCTTAGTGCTCCTGTAGTGCCTGTTACCCTTCTCTTTTCCCTTTCCCGTTACCTTTCCCTTTCTCCGCTAGTCCTTCCCCTACGCACAATGACTATGCATTTTCATCATTTTGTAGCGTGGGCTGAATTATATATTTAATACTCCTGCAGTCTTTTTTGCCTAACACTGCAGTGTACTGGGGACAAGAATTTAGGGATTGTTGTGTAAGGGAATGGGAAAGAGATGCATGTAAATTCACATTTACAGTAAGATCATTGAAGTCAGGCACTGAAGTTCCCAACCCCTTGTCTCCAGGCAACAGTCCTGGAGCTGGAGGAGAAGTGCAGGAGCCAGAGCCAGCAGTTTTCCCTGCTGTCCCACGAGCTGGAGCGCTTCCGTCTGCAGACGGGAGATGTACCCGATGCGGAATTCTATCAGTTGATCAACGGAGTCAGAGGTGGGCGGTACAGCCGTGTCTGACTGACCCCTGTGTCTGACTGACCCCTCTATCTGACTGACCCCTCTGTCTGACTGACCCCCGTGTCTGACTGACTCCTCTGTCTGACTGACCCCTCTGTCTGACTGACCCCTCTGTCTGACTGACCCCTCTATCTGACTGACCCCTGTGTCTGACCCCTCTGTCTGACTGACTCCTCTGTCTGACTGACCCCTCTGTCTGACTGACTCCTCTGTCTGACTGACCCCTCTGTCTGACTGACCTCTGTGTCTGACCCCAGTGTCTGACTGACTCCTGTCCTCCTGCAGAGCCAGAGTTCACTTCTCATGTATCAAGGCCAGTGAGGCCGTCATGGCCGCCAGCTCATCAGCGCCGGGTGCTGCCACCTATCAGCTCAAAACCAGGACCCACAGCCGCCTATAGGCACCTCCCCCCAACGCCGGGGCCCCTCCCACTCCACACGCACAAATCCCCAACATCCTGTCAGGTGAGTTCCTACTCCACACGCACAAATCCCCAACATCCTGTCAGGCGGGTTCCTACTCCACACACACAAATCCCCAACATCCTGTCAGGTGAGTTTCTACTCCACACGCACAAATCCTCAACATCCTGTCAGGTAAGTTCCTACTCCACACGCACAAATCCTCAACATCCTGTCAGGTAAGTTCCTACTCCACACACAAATCCTGTACATCCTATCAGGTGGCTTCCTACTCCACACGCACAAATCCCCATCATCCTATCAGGTGAGATCCTACACCACACACAAATCCCCAACATCCTGTTAGGTGGGTTCCTACTCCACACGCACAAATCCCCAACATCCTGTCAGGTAAGTTCCTACTCCACACACAAATCCCGTACATCCTATCAGGTGGCTTCCTACTCCACACGCACAAATCCCCATCATCCTATCAGGTGAGATCCTACACCACACACAAATCCCCAACATCCGGTCAGGTGGGTTCCTACTCCACACGCACAAATCCCCAACATCCGGTCAGGTGGGTTCCTACTCCACACGCACAAATCCCCAACATCCGGTCAGGTGGGTTCCTACTCCACACGCACAAATCCCCAACATCCTGTCAGGTGAGTTCCTATTCCACACACCCAAATCCCCAACATATCAGGTGAATTCCCCCTGTCCTCCTTCCTGGACAGTGTGGATTGTAGCGTCACTCAATTTTCGCACTATTTGTTTTTTCCCTTTCTACGTGTAAAAAATCAAAGTGTGAGTATCAGTTCAAAGTCCCAGTGAGCACAACAGCAAGTGAACCAACAGGGTGTGTATTGAACCAAACAATTGCAAACTAACTGTTATTTAGCCCCAAGAGTAGGTATGAGCACTTATTCATAAAAATGCAGAAACTGGATAACGTTTTTGCACTTCTATGGGTTTATTACTGTTAACACATTAGACAGACACATCTCATAACTGATAACCAATATTGTAACTAAATCTTTCTGTTGCTTAGATGCAGTTGCAAATTTTTTACATTTCTGGGTATGTGAAAAACTGGATGTTATTTTTTGCTCGTGGACTGTAAACCACAGTCAGACGTACATCTTTAAATTTTTTGTATTCAGCTGTATTTCTCACACTTGTGCATAAGGTACATTACAGAGTGCTGGAATTATGGGAGATTTTTGAAGGCACAGTTCTTCTGGTGTTATCTGGATTTTCTGCTGTCTCATTCTACAGATAAAGCAGAAATATGGGTTTTTCCCAGAATGCCATCTGTCTGGAGGTTTCCAATGGGAAAGGGCTGAGTTCCTCACCCCTGTGGAAGTTTGATAAAGCTCAGATTTACAGATTACCTACTGACTGCAGTGAATTATTTGGGGTGTCAAAGGTCTGAGTGATCCTTAAAAGGTTCCTCAGTCACCATAAACAGATACCTTGGGACTTCTTGCTTATTCATTTGTAAGGCCCGTCCTGGATCGTGGCCTTATTGTGGCAGAAGAGCTTGCAAGGTTTTACGATGCCCGGAGCTATGTCGTTGGGGGTTCTATATGTCCCCCAGTAGGGTCTCCCAAGGTGAACAGGTCTGGGGTGAGGACTCAGACGAACATGATCCAATCAACCACTACGTATGGTAAACAAATACAAAGCTAAGTTTACCCAGCCTGGGATAGGGTTAACGGGACCCATCCTTGGAGTCAGGCCTGGGGGTAGTGTCCGCAGGCGAGCACCTGGTGGGCGGGCAGCCCACGTATCTCAGCTTGGCCCAGCCCGAAAAGACTATGTGGGACAACCTTGTGGGCCCACCACATGCAAGGCTCAGGGTAGGGGTCGGGTGCAATGCCAATCAAGCAGAGGGCAAGAACAGGGTAGATCCGTGCGGCATCTGTCCAGACAACAGAAACTGATTCTTGGCATGTGGAACATTACCTCTCTGCTGAGGAAGGAGCCGAAGCTGGTGTGTGAGGTTGAGAAATACCAACGAGATATAGTTGGGCTCACCTCTACACAGTGTTAGCTCTCGAACCAAACTCCTGGATAGGGGGTGGTCTCTCTCCTACTCGGGAGTTGTTCAGAGTGAGAGGCGCCTGGCAGGAGTGGGGATACTCATAAGTACCTGGCTGGTGGCCGCTCAGTTGGAGTTTACGCAGTGACTGCGTGTGATAGAGAGTAAAAGTTTGACTGTTATTTGCACTTATGCACCTAATAGCAGTTCAGAGTATTCAGCCTTCTTGGAGAAGGTGGGTGGGGTGCTGGAAAAGGCCCCACTTACTGACTCTATTGTTCTACTGGGAGACTTCAATGCTCACGTTGGCAATGACTGGGAAACTTAGAGGGGCATGATTGGGAGGAACGGCCTCTTTGATCTGTGTTATTGGACTTCTGGGCTAGTCATAGTTTGTCCATAAAGAACACCATGTTCGAACACAAGGATGTTCATAAGTGTACATGGTACCAGAACACCTTGGATCAAAGGTCGATGATCAACTTTGTAGTTGTTTCATCAGACCTGCAACCAGTTCTGGACACTCGGATGAATAGAGGAGCAGAGCTGTCAACTGATCACCATCTGGTGGTGAGTTGGATCAGATGGCAGGGGAAGCTGCCAGACAGACCAGGTAGGCCCAAACATGTAGTGAGGGTCTGCTGGGAATGCCTGGCAGAAGAGTCCATCCAGAATGATTTCAACTGTCACCTCCGAGAGAGCTTTTCCCATATCCTGGAGGAGGTTGGGGACATGGAGTCTGAATGGACTCTGTTTAAAACCTCTATTGTGGAAGTGGCTGCTAGAGGTTGCGGTCACAAGCTGGTTGGTGTTATCCTGGCGGCAACCCAAGGATCCGTTGGTGGACTCCAGCGGTGAGGGAGGCAGTCAAGCTGAAGAAAGAGGCATTCTGGACCTGGCTAGCACTAGGAAACTCTGATTCAGCAGACAGGTACCAGCAGACGAAAACTCACTGTTCACTCACGGGTCACTGTTGCGTGCCATTCGGGCCCTGTATACTCCGAGTGAAAGCTGTGTTTGCATTCTCGGCATTAAGTCAAGCTCGTTCAAAGTGGGTGTCAGACTCCACCAAGGGTGCGCTTTGTCTCCCCTCCTGTTCATGATATTCATGGACAGGATTTCAAGGCGTAGCCGAGGTATGGAGTGTGTCCAGTTTGGGGACAATGGAATAGCATCTCTGCTTTTTGCAGATGATGTCGTTCTCTTAGCCTCATCATGCTGTGACCTTCGATGCCCACTAGAGCGGTTTGCAGCTGAGTGTGATGCGGTCGGGATGAAGCATCAGCACCTCCAAGTCCGTGGTCATGGTCCCCTCCTGGAAAAAGATGGTTTACCCTCTTCAAGTAAGGGAGGAGCAACTGCCCCAGGTGGAGGAGTTCTAGTATCTTGGGATTCGGAGATTGACGGCCGTCTAGGTGCAGCGGTTGCAGTAATGCAGGCATTGTATCGGACGTGAAGTGGTGAAGAAGGAACTGAGCCAAAAGGCAAAGCTCTCGATTTACTAGTCAATGTTCGTCCCTACTCTCACCTATGATCACATGCTATGGGTAGTGACTGAAAGAGTGAGATCGCGAATACAAGAAGCCGAAATGGGGTTTCTCTGTAGGGTGGCAGGGCTTACTCTCATTGATAGGGTGAGGAGCTCAGCTATCCGGGAGTAGAACTGCTGCTCCTCCACATTGAAAGGAGTCAGTTGATGTGGTTTGGGCATCTGGTGAGGATGCCTCCTGGGCGCCTTCCTCTGGAGGCATTCTGGGCTCGGCCACTGGGGAGGAGACCTAGGGGCAGACCTAGGACACACTGGAAGGATTATATCCAAAGGCTGGCCTGGGATCGCTTAGGTGTCCATCCGGATGAGTTGGCGGAAGTCGCTAGGGAGAGGGACGTCTGTGCTGCTCTGCTTGCCCCTTTACCCTGACTTGGACTAAGCAGTTAGAGAATGGATGGATGGTATATTTACAATACCATGGCATTAGCCCATTCTTATCTGTTCTAAGTCAGCTAATGACTGAGTAAGAAAGCATTTTATATCGTAAAAATGGAGCAAAGGCAACAGCTCACATCAAGGACGATGACATAACAGATTTTAGCCATTTTAATTAATCTATTCTGTTAGTCCTGTGTCATTTGCTCGGTGGAGGACTTGTTTGTGCATTTCTCTGGAACAATGTGCATTGTTCGGTTGTGTTCCAGGTTGTGGCTGCCAGAGAAGGTGGAACAGCAGCTGGAAAACCGAAAGTCTTCATTGTCAGACACAGGTAGCTGAGCCACCCGGCTCATTGTGACTGCTCTCTGGTGATCAGCCCGTCCGAACCTCCGGCTGGTCCCGCTGACCAGCCATTTTCCCTTGATTTCTGCAGCTATGATCCATACAACGGCCCCAACCACAGCCCAGAGGTAGAGCTTCCTCTCAGAGCTGGAGAGTACATCTGTGTCTATGGAGACATAGATGAGGATGGCTTCTATGAAGGTTATTATTATTATTATTATTATTATTATTATTATTATTATTATTATTAGTAGTAGTATTAGTGGTAGTAGTAGTAGTAGTAGTAGTAGTAGTAGTTGTAGTAATAGTAATAATAGTAGTAGTAATCGTAGTAATAGTAGTGGCAGTAATAGTAGTTGTTCTAATCCACATAGACTTACAGGGTTATCAAGGCGTAATAGATAAGGGTATAGTATATCATAAGATTCAGCAACGGCATAGGCACAGAATAAGTACCACACAGTTGTAGTGAAGCCTAAAATGGCAGTGGATGTGTATGTGTAAAGTCATATGTGGCATAGGAGACTCGGGCACCAGCCCAGCCCGTAATGTGATCTCCGCCATCTTGTCCTCTCCTTCCCGTAGGTGAGCTGATGGACGGAAGGCGGGGGCTGGTCCCGTCCAACTTTGTGGAGCTGGTTTCCATCGAGGACATAACAGGCCTTCCTCAGTCATCGGTCAGCGACTTCTCATACAACCGCCTGCAGCTCCACCCTGAAAGCCTGGAGAGGAGCGACCCTCCCCGCCCTGAGGAGGGCGTCCCGGGCAGGACCCAGGGCCTGATGACTAACGGCTTTGACACGGACGCGGAGGAGCTGGCCGTGGATTCAGTGCCTTACCCGCGGAGGCTGAGCCTGATCAAGCAGCTGGCCAAGAGCATCATCATCGGCTGGGACCCGCCGCTGGTGCCCGCCGGCTGGGGCAACGTGTGGAGCTACAACGTGTTCGTGGACGAGGAGCTGCGGCTGAACGTACCCTTCGGCGCACAGACCAAGGCCGTGCTGGAGCGCATGGACGTCAACCTGAAGGCCTACCGGGTGTCGCTGCAGAGCGTGACGGAGAGAGGCAGCTCGGACAGCCTGCGCTGCACCTTCCTGGTGGGGCGGGATGTCTGCATGGCCCCCACCCAGCTGCGGGCCGAGCACGTCGCTGCCACCTCCGCCCACCTCACCTGGTTGCCCAGCAACAGCAGCTACACGCACACGGTGTCTCTGAATGACGGAGAGCGCTGGCTGGTCAAGCCGGGGGGCTACTCCTTGTTGCTCAGCGACCTGAGGCCCCGGCAGCTCTACAGGGCCACGGTGGAAGCCAGGTCACACTGCACTCCCTGGGAACTCTCTCTGTACGGCCGACAGCACAGGAGTGCGGCTGTGACATTCAGCACCCTGGCATCAGGTGAGCGCCCCCCCCCCCCCCCCCCCCCCCCCCGGTTCGGAGTCCACACTACACCAGGAGTAAGCATGAGCACGATGCCACATTATTACATTTCCTTAATATCCCATGAACATATGCATTTTATTTCCAGAAAATTATATTCTTGTCCGTTCCCCCTCTGTCGAATCTTGTGACATGATGCTGTTTTCCTCCATGTTTTAAACAGATTGTTTTGTATTTAAAAATAGAAAATATAAATTTATATAAATATAAATGAAATGACTGCATGTACATAGAGATATTCAGCACAATGACAATGGATGCCTGGAGCTGTGAGGGACATTATGATCTTAGCTACGTTGACATAACGCCACTGCGTAGGGCTGTTTTGCTCAGTCTCAGATACCTATTTTGTCTTTGTGCAGAGGCATTCCCTGTGCCCCAGTGATAATACATAAACTGCACGGTGCACCCTATCCTGTAATGTTAACCAACCATGTAACCAGAAGCCCAGCTTGTGTGTGTGTTCATTTCTGCATACAGCTCACCAAACAGATTGTTCCATTCCTCTGAATAAAATAACCCTCATCTGCAGACTCTGGGGCACTCACAGACGGCCACGCTGACTCAGATATGCACTCACAGGGGGCCACTCTCACTCAGAGATGCACTCACAGGGGCCCACGCTCAGGGGGCCACGCTCACTCAGATATGCACTCACAGGGGCCCACACTCAGGGGGCCACTCTCACTCAGAGATGCACTCACAGGGGCCCACGCTCACTCAGATATGCACTCACAAGGGGCCACTCTCACTCAGAGATGCACTCACAGGGGCCCACGCTCAGGGGGCCACGCTCACTCAGATATGCACTCACAGGGGCCCATGCTCAGGGGGCCACTCTCACTCAGAGATGCACTCACAGGGGCCCACACTCACTCAGAGATGCACTCACAAGGGGCCACGCTGACTCAGAGATGCACTCACAGGGGCCCACGCTCAGGGGGCCACGCTCACTCAGATATGCACTCACAGGGGGCCACGCTGACTCAGATATGCACTCACAGGGGGCCACGCTCAGGGGGCCACTCTCACTCAGAGATGCATTCACAGGGGCCCACGCTCACTCAGAGGTGCACTCACAGGGGGCCACTCTCACTCAGAGATGCGCTCACAGGGGGCCACGCCTACTCAGAGATGCACTCACAGGGGCCCACGCTCAGGGGACCATGCTCACTCAGATATGCACTCACAGCGGGCCACTCTCACTCAGAGATGCACTCACAGGGGGCCACGCCGACTCAGATATGCACTCACAGGGGCCCACGCTCAGGGGACCATGCTCACTCAGATATGCACTCACAGGGGCCCACGCTCAGGGGACCATGCTCACTCAGAGATGTGTTCTTATAAAGGCTGAACTGAGGTCCTCTCCTCTTCTGTCCAAAGGGCTTCCTTCCCCCCCGCTGGAGGTGCAGCTGGAGGCGGGGCCAAGCCCTGGCATTGCCCTGGTCAGCTGGATGCCCGTCGCTGCGGATGCCGCTGGCACATCAAACGGCGTCCCCGTGACCGGCTACACCATCTACGCAGACAAGAAGAAAGTAAGGAACAGTCTCTGCTTCTCCTCTCACATTAAAAATATTATTAGATGGTTACTGTGGGGAAAATGTAATTATGTAAGTTACTTGATTAGACAAATAATATCCCTTTGAAACTTTAATGTACAAATAAGCTTTTCTTTTCACCAGTTTAAGAATAATGGGTTCTGTCCTAGTTCATCTATACTATTTATTCATTGTGCACTGTACTGTAGGATACAATGGATGGAATGTACTGTCAACTGATTTCTCCTCAGTGAATGTGCTGCCTCAGTGAATGCGCTCAGTGAATCTTTTGTATGACAGAGTACTTGCAATTGCAATAACACCGCCTTTCAAAATAACATCTTCATTACCACAGAGAAACTTGATATCTCTGTAACACACCTTGAATGGATGGATTCATTTCCATTTTTTTCAATGATGTGGTGCCCTTCTCTGGTTCAGCAATGGCAGGCCATGACTGTTGTGGTGATTTGTTTTTCCCAAGGTCAGGCTCTCACAGTGGTGGTCTGTTTTTCCCAAGGTCAGGCATTGACAGTGGTGGTCTGTTTTTACCAAGGTCAGGTTCTGACAGTGGTGGTGGTCTTTTTCCCCCAAGGTCCTGGAGGTGTCTTCACCCACAGCTGGCAGTGCGCTGATGGGCCCCGCTCAGATCCAAACGCTGCAGACTGCCCGAGAGCTGACAGTGCGGACCATGTCGCCTCAGGGGGAGTCCCCCGACTCAGTGCCTGTCCCAGTCCTGCCCAACCTCACGGCCATCACGGCGGGAGAGACTCTCGCTCGCCCGGGCAGAGCCACCGTCCCGGCCATAAGCCCGCCCCTGGATCTCTCTGCTGCCAAAATGTCCACACTGCTCCACAGCCCAGCAGCAGACGCCCAGGCCCCCCTCCGCGGGGTACCCAGCAGTGCTTACAAAGCTAGATCTACAGATCGTGCCAGTGCTCTGTCACCGCAGGTAAAGAGTCTTTGCTCTGCAAGTGCGAGTGTGTAAATATGGCTAATGTGGGAGTGTGAGTGTGTAAATATGTCTAATGTGGGAGTGTGAGTGTGTAAATATGTCTAATGTGGGAGTGTGAGTGTGTAAATGTGTCTCTTTGCTGTGGGAGTGTGAGCATATAAATGTGTCAGTTTGCTATGGGAGTGTGAGTGTGTAAATGTGGGAGTGTGAGTGTGTAAATGTGTCTCTTTGCTGTGGGAGTGTGAGTGTGTAAATGTGTATCTTTGTTGTGGGAGTGTGATTGTGTAATTATGGGAGTGTGAATGTGTAAATATGTCTCTTTGTTGTGGGAGTATGAGAGTGTAAATGTGTATGTTTGCTGTGGGAGTGTGAGTGTGTAAATGTGTCTCTTAGCTGTGGGAGAGTGAGTGTGTAAATGTGTCTAATGTGGGAGTGTGAGTGTATAAATGTGTCTCTTAGCTGTGGGAGAGTGAGTGTGTAAATGTGTCTAATGTGGGAGTGTGAGTGTATAAATGTGTCTCTTAGCTGTGGGAGAGTGAGTGTGTAAATGTGTCTAATGTGGGAGTGTGAGTGTATAAATGTGTCTCAGCTATGGGAGAGTGAGTGTGTAAATGTGTCTAATGTGGGAGTGTGAGTGTTTAAATGTGTCTAATGTGGGAGTGTGAGTGTGTAAATGTGTCTAATGCGAGAGTGTGAGTGTATAAATGTGTCTAATGTGGGAGTGTGAGTGTGTAAATGTGTGTAATGTGAGAGTGTGAGTGTGTAAATGTGTCTAATAGCTGTGGGAGAGTGAGTGTGTAAATGTGTCTAATGTGGGAGTGTGAGTGTTTAAATGTGTCTAATGTGGGAGTGTGAGTGTATAAATGTGTCTAATGTGGGAGTGTGAGTGTATAAATGTGTCTAATGTGAGAGTGTGTGTGTAAATGTGTCTCTTAGCTGTGGGGGTGTGAGTGTGTAAATATGTCTAACGTGGGAGTGTGAGTGTATAAACGTGTCTAATGTGGGAGTGTGAGTGTTTAAATGTGTCTCTTAGCTGTGGAAGTGTGAGTGTGTAAATGTGTCTCTTAGCTGTGTGAGTGTGTAAATGTGCCTCTTTGCTGTGGGAGTGTGGGTGTGTAAATTTGTCACTGTTGTGGGAGCGTGAGTGTGTAAATGTGTATCTTTGCTGTGGGAGTGTGGGTGTGTAAATTTGTCACTGTTGTGGTAGTGTAAGTGTGTAAATGTGTACACTTACGCATTCATACTGTACTCTCTGTGCAGCAAATTCTTAAAAAAACCATGTGCAGTGACTTGTTTATTTCTTGTAATAATAAGACTTCCTGTTTTCAACATGTGGGTTTGCCTTGCAGAGAAATGCTTGGGAAGGAAGCCCTTATTAGCAATTGGATTTAATCGTTGGTTTGATGGTTAGGTATTAAGAGACAACAGATTGTTGCTTGTTTTAAGTGAGAATACAGCACTTTTCAGAAAGGTAATGTGGACGCTTGTGGCAGTTTCCACTGGCAGAAGACACTGCTCAGCTATGAAAGTGTGGCTGAATAACAAGAGTGAAAGTACAGAATCTGAAATGAATACTGGGAGTACCCTGCTCGGATTTCAGCTGTTACCCCAGACCTAGTCTGACTGAGCTTGAGGTCTTATGGGAAGGCTGGCACAGTTTCATTGCAGTTTCCACTGCCACATGTAGGGTGCACGTAAGGCCAACGTTTCACTCTCTAAGCTGTTGAAAGCCACCACCTGACACAGTGCACAGCTGTCGACTCTAACTGGCAGCAGTCAATCACTGCTGCATATTCAAATTAATTGATTGATTGTCACACTTCCTTGAAAAACAAAGCTATTTTTCATACAATTCAACTGTTCGCAAATGCAATTTGACGAGTTCTTATACTAAGATGTAACAAACACATTTCCATAGCATTATAATGTTGGAGGAGATTCATGTTTTTTTTTAAATTTTTTTTATTTTTTTATTAAGTAAGCAAAAACAAACAAAACAAAAGGGCAAAGGAGGTCACAAAGTCATATAATAAAATTACATAATCAAACCAGAACAAAACAGTAGGGAGGACAAAAAAAAAAAAAAAAGCAAGAGGGAAGTGATAGATTAGAGAATGCTGGGAGGGGTCTGAATGAGTGTATGTTTGTTGGGTGAAGGTGTGTGATGCCTGTGTGTGTGCAAGTGTATGTCAGATTTTAAATTTGGTAGGGATTGTGGTGTAGGTATAATGGCGGATATGTGTATGTGAGTGACGGGGAGCATGTTTATTGTGGATGGTGGACAGTCAAAAAGGGGTGATGAGTGAAGTCAGTGCGGGAATTAAGAATGCAGGGTATTAATGAATGGATTCCAGATTATGTCACAGTCAGCGGTTTGTTTTTTTAATGGAGGCAGATAATTTTTCCATTGATATGTATTTGATTAGTAGATTTTTCCAAAGTGCAATATTGATTTTTTTCCTTGATTTCCAGTTCATGAGGATAGTTTTCTTGGCGATGATTAGGGTTATGGGGAGTATTCTACTGGATGTGTTGTTTAGGTTGATGTTGGATGTGTCTCCTAGTAAGCAGAGTGGAGGGGATAGTGGGATGTGGCAGCCTAAAAGAAGAGAGAGGTTGTCAGTGATGTCCCGCCAGAATTGTTTGATTGGTGTGCACTCCCATGTGACATGCATATAGCCGTCTGTGATGTTCTGTGTGCAGTGCGGACAAATTTCAGAATCTATAAAGCCCATTTTAAACATCCTTTTCCCTGTGTAATGTACTCTATGAATAATCTTGTATTGTATGAGTTGTATGTTTGTGTTGGTGGATATAGAGAAGATATTTTTGCAGATTTGAGTCCAGAAGTCGGCACCTGGGATGATCTGTAGGTCTTGTTCCCATTTATTTGAAGGGATGGATATTGTGGAGATCCACATGTTGAAAGTTCCCCAGTCATTCAGTGGTGAATGGCAGTTAAAATCTCCCTGGCGTTTTGGGACAATAGATGAAGAGTATTATGGGTAAACACAGTTTGCCTTCAACATATAGGTGCACTTTTACATTCATTTAAAATCAGTGTCTGGTTGTGGCACACAGTCGGCAAATCAAGGAATGGATTTGGGAGGAAAGCAACCTTCCAAATGCGCTTGTTTGTTGTGTAGTTCCTGACAAGTTCAGAACCGCTCTGAGTGTTCTGTGGGATATTGTGCCAGTTCTTTGGACTAAACCTGGCTGCCTACCTTCTACCTGTGCTATGCCTCTGCAGATCATTAAAATGTATGCACTACAGCTAAATTTACTTCACAAATAAACATGTCTCAGGACTGTCAGAACAACTTATAGAAGTGACTTCTTAGTTGTTTTTTATCTTCTTGATGTTTTTAAAGATATGTTTATTTTGTACATGGGAGCAACATTCTGACTGGGATCTTCTTCGGTTTCATGCATGATTGTGACAAAAGCATTTCTGAGCTGCAGCAGCACAAAGTCACTGTTAAAATGAAGAGCTATTAGGATTAGCACAAACTCAGCCAGTGCTAATTTTAAGCCTGGCTAAATGGGACATGTAAATACAAGACACTGGTGCTGTAAATGCCCTGCACTAATGCCTTCACAAAGAATATTACAGTTAGCTTGTCATGTGACAATAAAGTTATTATTTACCTACAGGTTCTAAAACAAGATTGTTTAGTCTTACACAAAACCAAACAGAAATTAAATTTGAAATTAAACATCTGCAATAATATTTTTAATGTGTCCACTGTAACTTAATGAATTATCATAGAAAAATGTGTTACTTATATAGCTTATGGTGATGCCCACAGTGACCGGTTGTCTGATGTGAATAGATTCTGTTTTGCAATAAGTCTAAAATGACTTGCTGAAGTCAGCGAAAGAACTGGCTACTGCAAATATGACTTGGGCTTGTTAAAATCCAGAGACGGAACAAAAGAAAAGTAGTCCAGAAAATAAATGGCAAAAAGCTCGTTTGAAAAGCAGTAGGGCACAGGGACTGCCGAGTGTAATTCTGTCTGTTTCACTGCCTGTGAATGGGGTGCGGTCCTCACTCCTGAGACTCTGGGGGTCTTTCTGACAAAAAATAACAATGAAATCTTCCTCGCAGAGGCGAAATGTACAGATCATTCAATCTCAACCAAGATGTACAGCTTTTCTGGGGAAATAACATGAGTGGATTGTCCTTGCCATGTACGCACATAAGTGGATATACCTTGCCATGTACGCACATGAGTGGACGTTCCTTGCCATGTACGCACATGAGTGGATGTACCTTGCCATGTATGCACATGAGTGGATGTACCTTGCCATGTACGCACATGAGTGGATGTACCTTGCCATGTACGCACATGAGTGGACGTTCCTTGCCATGTACGCACATGAGTGGATGTACCTTGCCATGTACGCACATGAGTGGATGTACCTTGCCATGTACGCACATGAGTGGACGTTCCTTGCCATGTACGCACATAAGTGGATATACCTTGCCATGTATGCACATGAGTGGACGTTCCTTGCCATGTACGCACATGAGTGGATGTACCTTGCCATGTATGCACATGAGTGGATGTACCTTGCCATGTACGCACATGAGTGGATGTACCTTGCCATGTACCCCCATGAGTTGACGTTCCTTGCCATGTACGCACATGAGTGGACGTTCCTTGCCATGTACGCACATGAGTGGATGTACCTTGCCATGTATGCACTTGAGTGGATGTACCTTGCCATGTACGCACATGAGTGGACATTCCTTGCCATGTACGCACATGAGTGGATGTACCTTGCCATGTACGCACATGAGTGGATGTACCTTGCCATGTACGCACATGAGTGGACGTTCCTTGCCATGTACGCACATAAGTGGATATACCTTGCCATGTACGCACATGAGCGGACGTTCCTTGCCATGTACGCACATGAGTGGATGTACCTTGCCATGTATGCACATGAGTGGATGTACCTTGCCATGTACGCACATGAGTGGACGTTCCTTGCCATGTACGCACATGAGTGGATGTACCTTGCCATGTACGCACATGAGTGGACATTCCTTTCCATGTACGCACATGAGTGGATGTACCTTGCCATGTACACACATGAGTGGACGCTCCTTGCCATGTACCCCCATGAGTTGACGTTCCTTGCCATGTACGCACATGAGTGGATGTACCTTGCCATGTGCCCCCGTGAGTGACCCACACTTCCAGCATTGCCTGCATTTCTCTGTTGCTGCAGGTCGGCTTGGCCTCCTCCTCCATCGCTGTTCAGACGTTAGAGGCAGCCACAGGGCTGGGGATGAGGGTTCCCACCATCTCTGTCTCCGAGTTTCTGGAACACATAGACTCTGGGGCTGAGCCCCACCCTCCCACAGGCCCCGCCCCCCTGTCTCCTCAGGAGGTGGGTCCTAAGTCAAACCCGCAGGACCCTGCAGACACCCACCCCCAAATTCCCATCTGTCCCCAGCTCTCACCCCTGGAGCCCGGGACAGAGGACGGGAGTTCCAGGCGGAGCACCTGGGCGAGGTCTGCGGACGAGTCTGCAGGCCAGCCCGAGCTCACTCCCCGGGAGCCCCGCCCCCTGAAGACACCGCAGGTTTGCTGCCTCTGATGTCATCACTTAACTGCCTGGTGCTAATCCCCACGGGATCCTAGGCAGCCTCAGCTCAATCAGGTCATCGCTGCTGGTGGGAAAACCCAGGCAGCTTTGCTAAGAGCAAAGAGCAAAAAGCTTTGCTTTAGCACACCGCTAAATGCTGAGTGATGAGCTTTTGCACATATGCTTCAGTCAGACTCAGACCCACTCCTTCTTATATGAGTCACATCCTGCCTCAAAATCGTGAGAGCAGACGTCCTGAAAATAAGGGGGCGGGGCAGGGGCCCCGCCCCCTTATGCGACACAAGCGAACTTGTGCGACACAAGCGAACTGAAGCGTAGTTTTCCGCTTCTATTCTATTTTTCTGCTTGCCGCGCGTCATGATGACCTGTTTATTCACAGAAATATGCTCTAAAATGCTAGGTATACATGCTCTGATTTATATTTCATCCTTATATTAGGCTATTGGGGGTGTGTCCCTAGTTCCCTACCATATATGTTATAAGCAGCTAAAAAATACAAGCCTTTTCGTTTTTGTATTGTCCTTGCAGGGAAAAAAAACAAACAAAAAAAGGAACTTTGGAAAATGCAAACTTAGTTTCGCTATGTTATTTTGCGGAGGGGGTGGGGTAAATTTGAAAATACACCATAGAAAGACGTAGCCTATTGAATGATGTAGAAGTGAATGCACCGAGCAGCGGTTTGTTAGCTCGAGTGTTGGAAGGTAGTTTTTAACCAACCATTGCTCAGCCTATTTGACTTCTCCAGTGTCTTCGTTCGCCGTGCTTTCAAAAAGGGCTTGTTAATAAAAATCAGATAATCCACAGAGCTTTAAAAAATCTGATTTAGTGGTCTTGCCGATGAAAGTGCACATATTTTACAAATGAAGTTGTAAGCAAGCCTTTATTGCACTTGTACTTCAAAGCGTCTAGTGTTCATGGCGTTGTGGTGTTCATATCCCTTAAAGTCTAAACTGTTACGCTATCTTTTTGATGATGAACTGATTTTACTAAATCTGATCATATAAATGTTTTGATGTGAATAACGACACGGGAATTCCCAATGGTTGATTATGGATTATTTATTATTATTATTATTATTATTATGATCATTACATATTCTTCATAAAGTTGGCACGCTTGTTAACCAAGCAAATAAATTAATATAGTTTGAGATTGATTATTTTGTAGGCTACGTTGCGATTTAAGCTTATGGTAATTCTTTAAAGCGTTTACTTTAATCACGTATTTACATGAGTTAACAAAATATTACCAAATTAACAAACTGAAAAAGGTCTCTCACCAAGTATTCACTTAACCCACTTAAAAGGGTGAGATTAGCAGGCCCAGGACGTCTTGCTTGGTAGCTAGCTTTCCTGGAATATTGGAACAATGTAAGCGAGTAGAGAACGTGTGTTCAGCTAAAAGCTTTTCTGTTTCATTTTCAGGTAAGACCGTATGAACCAAAAATGTTGTATAGTTTTAGTATGCGTACAAATTCCTGTTGACTTTTGCATGCTTGTATGCAAGAATGTTGTAAGATAATGTTGGCTAAAACGGTTAGAAATTGAACTACCTTGTGTGCTAGCCGCAGGCTAGGGTTCGTTACCTACGTTACAGTGGGTTTTTCACGAATCATCTTATAATGCTTATTTCTGCATTGAATTAACAGGGCTTAATTACTTTTAATGACATTAATTATTTCTGTCACAGAAAAACAGTGTGATACACAACAGTACTGTAACATGCTTGGTAGCAAGCTTCACTGGGGTGCTAGCAAGCTAAGTGAGCTGAAAACGAGTGTCTGCTTATGTGGTCAGCTAAAAGTTTTTGTTTTCTTTGCAGTGGAAAAAGAACTGCTTGTTTTCATTAAAATATGTGGCACCAGAAGACTTGTGTCGTCATTCTGCAAGATGCAACATATGCATGTCACCCATAGCCTACCTTTATATGAATTATTATTATTACTTACTCATTACAAACACAGTGCAAAAAGAAACGATATCTCATGGAAAACACGTTTTCAACATACAAAAATGCCAAGTTACTCACACATACAAAGCGCTGTCTATAAGTCATTCATTCAAACTGCCAAAATGCCAAAATCTAGGCCTGCCATTAAAATAATTGATATCAAAATTTCTAGGCTATCTTGCCGCACAGAAATTAAACAAGCTGTATTCCAAAGCAATGCTACCCAATGTTTCCCATGTTTTGCAGTAACAGATGATTTAAATGAGCACCACTTTGTTGGTTATCATTGATCTGATGTGATTTTTACAGCATATTTCTCAATTCATCTGGATAGGAGACCCAACATGGCCGCTGTCTGAGTAGGGCTGGGGTGAGCTCTGACATGTCCAACCTCCTGGAAAAGGATGAGGGCCTCTGCTCTGACATGCTAGGAGAGGAGTCTCATGAAAGTACCAGAGAAGATGACAAGGTAGGCACACTGGTAGATTGAAAGAAAATGCATATCCGCACACTGGATTACAGCTCCCAATACTTTATTGACTAAAAAAGCAAAGCAACATTTCAACCCAACACGGTCTTCATCAGGTAAATGACGACCCTGTTGGGTTGAAATGTTGCTTTGCTTTTTTAGTCAATAAAGTATTGGGAGCTGTAATCCAGTGTGCGGATATCCATTTATTTTCAATCTTCACATGTACTTTTATCCTGCACCTGGCCAAATACTGGTTGGACTGGTTGCACACAACTACTCTACTGTGGTAGGCACACTGTCCGGGTGAGCACACTGCCCTGGTGAGCATGCTCTGTCCTGGTGAGAACACTACCCTGGTGAGCACACTGGGCTGGTGAGAACACTGCCCTGGTGAGCATGCTCTGTCCTGGTGAACACGCTCTGCCCTGGTGAGCACACTGGGCTGGTGAGCACACTACCCTGGTGAGTACACTGGGCTGGTGGGCACGCTGCCCTGGTGAGCACACTGCTCTGGTGAGCACACTGGACAGGTGAGCACGCTGCTCTGGTGAGCACACTGAACTGGTGAGCACACTGGACTGGTGAGCATGCTGCCCTGATGAGCACACCTCTGGTGAGCACACTGCCCTGGTGAGCACACTGGGCTGGTGAGCACACTGCCCTGGTGAGCACACTGGGCTGGTGAGCACACTGCTCTGGTGAGCACACTGGACTGGTGAGCACACTGCTCTGGTGAGCACACTGGACTGGTGAGCACCCTGCTCTGGTGAGCACACTGGACTGGTGAGCATGCTGCCCTGATGAGCACACCTCTCTGGTGAGCACACTGCCCTGGTGAGCACACTGGGCTGGTGAGCACACTGCCCTGGTGAGCACGCTGCCCTGGTGAGCATGCTGGACTGGTGAGCACACTGCCCTGGTGAGCACACTGGGCTGGTGAGCACAATGCCCTGGTGAGCACACTGGGCTGGTGAGCACACTGCCCTGGTGAGCATGCTGGACTGGTGAGCACACTGCCCTGGTGAGCACACTGGGCTGGTGAGAACACTGCCCTGGTGAGCACGCTGCCCTGGTGAGCATGCTGGACTGGTGTGCAAAATATTTCTGTAGACTTCAGAATTCATTGTTCTACTTCTGTCTGCAGTCACATCATCGATGAAGACAAGTGAGCCCGTTCCACTGGTAGGCCATACAGGCCCAATCCATAACACCCCCTCCACCATGTTTCACGGATGAGGTGGTATGCTTTGGATTATGGGCCTTTTTTTCTCCATACTTTCCTCTTTCCATCACTCTGGTAAATGTTAATCTTCGTCTCATCTGTCCACAAGAGTTTGTTCCAGAACTCTTGGGGCTCTTTCAGGTGCTTTTTAGCAAACTGTAATCTTGCTTTTCTGTTCTTCAGTCTTATCAGTGGTTTGCATCTTGTAGTGTACCCTCTGTAGTCCTGCTGGTGAAGTCTTCTACGTATGGTAGACTTTGACATATCTACAGCTGCATCCAGGAGAGTGTTTTTGATCTGTTGGGCTGTTGTCAGGGGGGTTTTCTTCACCATAGAGGGTATTCTCCGGTCATCCACTACAGTGGTCTTCCTCGGTCTCCTGGGTCTTTTGACATAATTGAGTTCACCAGTTGTTTTTTCTTGTTAATGATGAACCAAACTGTTGACTTGGGCATGCCCAGGTTTTTTGCAATGTTCCTGATTGATTGATTTTCATTTCTGAGCTTTATGACGGCCAGCGTAATGTGCATCGACACTGCTGTCTTCCTCATATTGTCACACCCCAACAATAATCTCCAAAGGCAATTGCAAAGTCTAGAATCAAGACTAGACATCAACAGCTCTCTTCTCCATTCACTAATGACACAAATGAATACACCTGCCTAACGAAACACATCTGTGAAGCCAATTCGACAAATACTTGTAGTAGTTTAAAATGGGGGGACCATGTAAGGTGCTGTCATTTCTAAACGGTTCATCCGATATGGATGAAAATACCCTCTAATTAAAGCTGCCAGTCTGCACTTCAACCTCATTGTCATTGTATCCTTTCAGACTCAAAGTGCTAGAGTACAGAACCAAAATAACAAAAAAATTGTCACTGTCCAATGAATTATGGTGCTCACTGTAGTTGTTGTGGTGTCCTATGCCATCTGTGTATTATTTTCAGTTGAATGAACCTATTGCCCATTTCCTTGTACATTCTATTAATGTTATTCAAACATGACTTCCAATCCTCAGGAGATATGTCCATAGCCAGGTCTCCTGCCCAGTGTTTTTTGACCTTGAGCAAGGGGTCACATAATTGTTCCTGTAAGAGGGCTTTTCTAACCATTTAGACAAGACACTTTGATTTGGACATATTTCCAAAATTGATTACGTGGTAATTTATTTTTATCTACCATTTGGTTGAAGCTTAGGAAATGTTTAGTGTGGCTATCAAATAAATGCAAAATATAGGTAATCCCAGCTTTTCGCCATAGCGTCCAATTAACTGTTTTGTCTCCAATTAAAATTTGCTTATTATTCCATAAAGGTGCTTGAGGGGATTTGAAAAAGTCCCAACGTCCGGCTCTATGCAGTTTGTACCACATTGATTTAGTGTTAGTGATAATAGGATGATCCTTCTGTTGTAGCAACTTTGAGCCAAATAGCTCAAACCAGGGAGATAGCCCACCACTAACTTAAGTCTCTATCTGGAACTAGCTTGGTTTATCTCTTGCTTCGCTACTTGGTAACCATGTTATCAGATACTTTATATTAATAGCCCAGTAGTACCAGTATAAAATTGTTAAGAGAAAATCCCCCTTTCTTTGTCTGAGCTTGTAATTTCTTTATTCCTAAACGGTGCTGTGAGTTGCCCCAAAGAAAATCTAAAATAAGGGTATCAAGATGTCTGAAGTAGGAGTCGGGAATATTCAGAGGAAGGTGGGATAGTATGTGATAAATCACAGGTGCAGCCATCATTTTAACGGAGTGTATTTTCGCCCAAAGCGGAAGATGGATTTTGGTCCACGTGCCACAATCAGATTTCATTTTCTGAGGTAGTGGATTGATATTTTCTCAGGCCATATCTTTGTAATCAGGAGTTATTTGAATACCCAGGTATTTGATACCTTTCGAAGACCAACAAAATTTCCACCAATGAAACAGGGTAGATGGGCAATAGCCAGACATAGGCATAGGCTCTGATTTATCCCAGTTAATATGATATCCAGATAATAGTGTGAATTCCTCAATACAGTTTAGTAAGGTGGGTATAGATTTTTCTGGTTGCATTAGGAGTAGTAACATATCATCCACGTACAGTGAAAGTTTGTGATGACTGCTGCCCACTGTGATCCCATGTATATCTGTATTATTCCTCAGCCTCTGTGCTAAGGGCTCTAAGGCAAACCCAGGCTTAAGGGACAGCCTTGTCTTGTGGATCTGTGTAATTGGAATGGATCAGATATGAGACCATTTGTTGTAATATTAATATTATTGACCTAATATTGTCAGAGTTATAGTGATTTGCGATAAAGCCTGTTTGATCCACGTGGATTGTGCTTCCAATAACTTTTGACAAACGGTTTGCAAAGACCTTTGCTAGGATCTTTTGATCGCAGTTAAGTTGAGAAATAGGTCGATAGCCACCAGGATCTAAGGCACGTTCCCTTTTTTGTGAATGAACGATATAACTGAGGTGTGCATGGATTGTGGCAAAGTGCTAGCTTTAAATGCATCGTTATAAACCTCAAGCAACAAAGGACTTATAATATCTTCAAATGCTGTGTAAAAATCGGCAGGAAGTCCATCTAGCTCGGGGGATTTGTTTAGTGGCATGCTTTTGTAGGGGACATGCCGCTACTTCTCATAGTGGGGTACCAAACTGTAGAAGATATACATTAATATCCTTACAGGTGGCACCAGCATGTAATAATCAGTCTCATAATAATTATACAAACTATAAATTAGCAATTCAAATTAATAATTAAATTAATTATTATTAAAATTACACATTATAGTCAATCTTAACCAAATCATAATATCATTCAGCTAATACTAAATTAATATAAATGATTTAGCTAAGGGGTGAAGGTATTCATTAAGTTCTTTGGATTAGCAGCGGCTGACTCAATTCAACACAAGGGTAATATAAATACAGACAACCGTGTAAATATAATAAAGTTTATTAAACACAATGTACCGAAAAGGCAAAGTACAATTCTCTACGATGATGTATAACAAATTATGAGTGGGTGTGTGTGTAGGTGTTGCGTGTGTGTATGTGTGCATGAGTATGTGAGTGAGGAATGTTGGATGTTCTCCTAGCTGGGGGTTGGGTACAGTGGACACGTGTTCACAGAGAACAAAGGAACAAGATGGAGTATGAACGGAGGGGTTTTTGAATCTAGACAAAGCTAGAGAAAAGCAATGGCACACGAAGCATACCAAACAGACAAGTTATAAAGGATATATGAATATCGGTGTATGTTTATAGAGATCAACATGCCGTGTTATGACCGGTTAGTAATTAGAATAGATCACATGCAAGATATGTTCTGTGCGTGACATATATTAAAACTAACGCAGTGCAGTGGATGGCTTATTAGAGCCAACCGAACAAACAGTATGTTTATGTTAATCATTAAACACAACAACTGTCACAGTTACATGCATCCAATCATAAATGTGGCTAAATTCAGTCCATCACTAATTATACTAAGCCCAGAGTTACGGCCTTACTTGAGTGTCCTTTTCTTTGGGTTGGTTGTTAGAAAAATGTTTCCTGGTTTCCAGTGCGAAGTCTGAGGAGGTTGTGGTGGAAAGGGGAAGCTGGTCACCCTTTCTGTTCCAAAACACGCAACCGGATTCTCCGCTAGTCACTTGCTTCTTGGGACTCGCTCTGCAGGATGCGTCGGTCATGCGTGGCTCTCCTGGTTCTTCAACCCCCTCTAAAAATAGCGCTTCGTAGCGCTTCGTTCCGCCAGCAGCCACCGAGGATATTCGGGCCTGGCTCCATTGCAGGCCTTGCGAACTGTTCCTGGCCTGTGGACTCAGGCGGGAGGGAGACGGGAGAAGGGTGGCGAGTCCAGGGAGAGGACAATGGAAATGAGAGCGGAATGGGAAGGAGAAGAAAGGAGAGAAAAAGAGAAAAGAGAGAATAGAACAACGGCAACCTCCGTTTTCATAGAAGGCTGCGCGTTTTGAATTTACAGTGAGCCAATACTGTTGCAGAAGAGGTGCGGAAGGGGGCGTGGTTACGTGAGGCACTCTGAGGTAGACATATGGGCTTTGTAGTTTATGTCTTTTGTAGGCATGGTACCTACACTTTTCACACCTACGCCTGAGAGATCTCCTCTATTTTTAATGGTGCCCCTAAGAAGTCTCGGTCTCTGTCAGAAAGTTGTGGAAGATTAAGATCAGAAAAAAACTGTAAAACTTTTGTTTATCTAAGTCACCCTGTGATGAATAAAGAATGTTATAGAATGACCTAAATCTATCATTTAAAAACGAGTAGCCTAATCTCTTCTATCCGGGTGCATCAATCTCCAGATGTCTTTTAGACCCAAATCAGAGGCTAACTGTCTAATGGCAACAGCTGATCTACTCTCTGTATTGCATCTAGGCAGAGATCTATCAAGATCCTGATCTAATATTTGATTAAAATCGCCACCTAATATTATCTGAATATTCCCTAGTTCCAAGAGAAGTTGTGATAGGCCAAAAATTATAAATTACGTGCATAAATATTACAGAGAACCACTGGTGTGTCGAGTAATTCCCCATGTACTATTACATAGCAGCCGTCTGAGTCGGTTAACACTTCTGTTTCATTAAAGTTAATTGTCTTATTAATCAAAATGGAGTTCCTTTTGCCAGTTCCTGGGCTTGAAAAAACCTTCCCCATCCAAGAGCTCCTCAGCTTTAAGGATTCCTTCTTATTTAGATGTAAGGATATTATATAAATGTGTTTCCTGAACAAAGGCTATGTCGACTTTATATGACTTTAAATATGTCAAAATGTTCTTTTTTTCACAACATTGTTAAGTGCCTTAAGGTTCCAATTGGCCATTTTTAGGTCAGTTATATTGCCCATGGAATAGCAAAGTGGTTGTATATTGTGTATGTATTATGTATATATATATGATCCAGTGTGGTGGTGAACAGGTCTTACAAATAAAGAAACCTGAGACATAAGAGAACAAATTATGTACAGACCCAGCCAAGTTCCGAGGGCTGGGACATGAGAACAGACTCGTAGACTCACTAAAACTGGAGAACCTGGAATGGTCACCCAAACTCGACTTTCCATCATCCCACCATTTACATTTATAGTACCCCCAATCTGCTGTATTAGGTGGGGGGTAATAAAACTTAAATGTGGTTCTGTCGACCTCTACTGGATGGCAGCTATGATAGCGACAGGATTTATCTAAGAAAAATCTGACTATCTGCTTCGATCAGTAAGTAAAATAAACAAAATAAAATCAATCAATCAATCAAATTTTATTTGTATAGCATATTTTACAGCAGTTGTCACAATACGCTTTACAGACAACCCTGGCCTAAACCCCCACAGGAGCAAGCCTAAGGCAACAGTGGCAAGGAAAAACTTCCTGTGGCAGAAAAATCCAAGAAACCTTGGAAGGAACCAGGCTCGAAGGGAAAATGAGCTTAATGTACTCATTTTCCCTTCGATATCTTCCACAGTCACCCTGATTTCTTTTGTGTCATGTTCAATATTCTGCGTGGACACGCAAATTGATCTTATCTCTGAGGCAAGAAAACTGAGTGTGGGCTCTCCGGCGGTCTCACATGGTGCAGCTGGTGCATTTTCTAGTGGCCTATTATCGAAGCGTCCATTTTTCTGTTAGCTTTAGCCGGTTGCGTCGGTGGTGAATCTTTGAGGTGCTCAGATTTCCTGGTTTCTCGATTAGGCATTGGTATTTTGATTCCGAAGAGATAAGATATTATTGTTGTTTTCCATTGTATCTTGTGCAGAAAGACGGGTATTTATCGATGATTTTATTTTCTTGTGTCGGGTTTCACGGAGCAGCTTTGTACACCGCCATCTCCGTCGAGAGCCCACGTGACCTCCCACCCAATGTCTTAATTTCTTAATCATTGAACTGAAATCTATTCTCCTTCTTCCATTGTGCCCGCAGACAGAGCCATGGGAGACAGACAGTGATGAGGAGGTTCTGGCCAGGATACTGAGGGCTCAGGTGCCTGTCACCAAGGAGCTCTCCAGCATTCCCGAGGTGACAGAGGAGGAGGACAGCTGCCAGGAAACTGATGAGCGAGAGCGATGGAAATCTCCCCAAATCTCCCCCAGGCACCAAGTGCCTGAGCAGGACAAGCCTGCAGCCACAAGCAGCCCAGTGCCCTGCCCCACAATCCCAAAGAGTTATACATATTGCTCCACAATCTCGAACAGTCCAACACACTGCTCAACAGTCTCGAACAGTCCAACACACTGCTCAACAATCCCAAACAGTCCAGCACCCTGCTTTACAATCCTAAACAGTCCAGCACCCTGCTCCACAATCCTAAACAGTCCAGCACCCTGCTCCACAATCCTAAACAGTCCAGCACCCTGCTCCACAATCCTAAACAGTCCAGCACACTGCTCCACAATAGCGAACAGCCCTACTCATCGACCCAAGAGTCCCAATGACCCCATCTATCGCTTACCAATTCTGGATAGCACTGCACACTGCTCCACAATGGCAAGCAACCCTACTCATCAGTCCAAGACAAGTGATGACCCCATCTACCACTCATCAATTCCGGTTAAGTCCGCACACTGTTCCACAAAGGTGAACAGCCCCACCCATCAATCAAAGAGTCCGGATAGCCCTGTCTACCATTCCACAATTCTAGATGACCTTACCCACAGCCCCGCCCATCGCTCCAAAGTTTCATTTAGCTCCTCCTACTCCATAATTCCAGATGGCCCAACACAACATTCTGCCCCTATGACTCAAGAGATAAATATTTGTGCCCCTGCCAGCGACAGCCATTTTAACACCAAACACAAGTGCTCAGAGGATCCTAATCCCCACCAGCATGTCACCAGGGACCCGAGCAGAGGAAGCCCACATGAGGCCCATGATCTCAGCGGGTACATGACCATCCCTCAACCCAAGAGCAAGCCACGCCACAGGGTGCACTACTCCGACGTCGTGGACACCATCACCTATCAGAGAGAGGAGTATGACTCGGACAGCAGCGTCTACGTCTCCGGCAAGGAGGCCCGGAGGCCGCGGCAGAGGGGTCACAAGCCCCCGCACCAGAGGGGCCATCCCGAGAGCAGAGGGGACCCACTGAGGAGGGAGGCCCTTCTGCGCAGTCAGAGGGCCTCTGCTAAACTGCCGCTGGGCCACTACCTCGGCGGCAAGACAGTAGTGAGGACCAGGGCCCCGGTGACCTCGGGGCTCGAGATCGACGTGGAGTACGGGACAGAGGACGATGAGGGCCTCCCTTATGACCCCGCTGGCGTGGTGGTGGAGCAGATGAGCTCAGAGTGGTGGGTGGAAGGTGGGAGCCCCAATGTTTTTGAGGCTCTCCAGCCCAAAATACAACCCAGGGCCTTGCCTTTTAAGACAGAGGCAGCTAATCTCCCGCCTAGCCACAGCAGCAGAGGGGTTGGCCCTGGGACAGAGGGGAGGGGTCAAACTGGAGTGGGGGATTTAGGAGTTTGCAGACTGGACTACCTCACCCCTTCACCACGTGCCAAAATTTATTGGAAGGAGAGGAGCTACAGCACTGACCGTGGAAGCACAAGGGTGCGTTCTTTCAGTTTCAAGGATCCGTACAGTGCTAACTCTGTCAGTGACACGGCACACTGTTCTATATGCAAGATAATGTACAGGGCTCTGGGTCATTAAAAGGTACTTTAATGCTAAATGTACTCCTGACTGGGGGAAATGAAGCCTGTTGTCAATAGGCTGAATGGCCTGTATTCTACCACTTTTACAGCCATGCTTGGAGTCAGCCAGATTTAAGATTTGGTCTGTCTCATTCTCTCCTCTGCCAGTGCTCATGTTTGCATCAGAATTAGAAAGTATCCATTTTATAAAGATAATGTACTGTTATATCATACGTGATATAAATGTATATGAAGCCTATGTTCTAAGCCCCTCATCACTCTTCTAAACTACTTCTCCTTCTTCAGGAGATCCTCAGCCACCGAGGCCCACAACTGACCAGCAAACCAGGAAAGACAGCCCGAGCGGAAGCAAGGCAGCTCAAAGGTCAGGCTGTTAATTCCACCACTCTTCTCGCTGTTGTCTTAATCCCCTCTTGGCAGGTTACAGTAAGATTACCACCCTGTTGGCCTAGCTTCAGATGAGAGCAGGAAGTCTTTAATAATCCCAAATTAAACCCAATGTGGATTGACATGCGAGGTGGTAGAGTTGCCCAGATTAACCATGAATCCACGTTAAGCAGAGGGGAAAGTGTGTCTCTTCAGTCTATACACACTGCAAACAAGTATTTACAAGTGTTTTAGTCTTGTAATGAGACTTAAAAACTTATTTTTTCTCTGAAGTATAAAATATTAGCTTGTTTTAAGATGTTTGCTTGACAGTTGAAATTGTCTTACCACATCTGCAAATGTTGAAATGAGTCAAACTGTCTCACCTCATTGGCAATTATTTTGTCTTATTTAGCAAAACAGTAACAAATAAGATTTTAAGTCTAAATTTTAAGATTGTAAGGCTAAAATACTTGTTAAGATTGACTTACTTTGTAGTTTTTGCAGTGCATTGTATGGGCTCTGCTTTTGAGGCTTGTTCCTCATTAGGAACAAGCCTTAGTTTATCACTTTAGCTTACATAAGCCTCTCTCAAACAAAGATTAAGCAAGAAATTGGAAACTGTCAAATGGATGGAAAGTATAGCTCCCAGTTGGAAATAGTCCTCACCTTCTCCTTGATAGTAGCTTCTTATTTGTTTTTGTTTTTTTGAGAAGCATAACAAGCAGGATGTAATTACCTGACCTCCCCATGAATGTTTTAATGAAAGAAGTGTACATTGTTTTGCTTTGAATGATGCTTTGCGCACTACTGTGTCTGTCATGGCCATGGTTCTGCAGCCGTGGTAACAGGAGGCCATGTTTCAGATGCAGTATAAGCGCTTCCTCAGGCCGACGGGGGATTAGGCTTCGGGGAGCTTAGCCTAATTACCCCTCATGACGAAACCCCGTGGGGTAAGGCCACATGCTCCGTGATTGGCCCCTTTAAGGCGGGGGCAGGGGCAGGGGGCAGAGCAGCCCCGGAGCCTTCAGGTAGGGAGAGCACCATGGACTGGGTGTTTGAGCTGGACGTGTACCTGTATGCAGACGGAGTGAGGCTGGCCAGCCCCGAGCGTGTGGACCCCGAGGGCCCGGCGTGCGAGGGCCAGGCGCGCCTCTTCGTGGCGCTGTTCTCGTATGACCCCGCCCTCATGTCTCCCAATCCCGACACGGCTGAGGAGGAGCTGCCATTCAAGGAGGGGCAAATTATTAAGGTACTGAGGGCTTGATCCGCACAGGTATGGCAGGGGTTTGGTCTGCACAGGTATGGCAGGGGTTTGGTCTGCACAGGTATGGCAGGGACTTGATCTGCACAGGTATGGCAGGGGTTTGGTCTGCACAGGTATGGCAGGGGTTTGATCTGCACAGGTATGGCAGGGGTTTGGTCTGCACAGGTTTGGCAGGGGTTTGGTCTGCACAGGTATGGCAGGGACTTGATCTGCACAGGTATGGCAGGGGCTTGATCTGCACAGGTATGGCAGGGGCTTGATCTGCACAGGTATGGCAGGGGCTTGATCTGCACAGGTATGGCAGGGCTTTGGTCTGCACAGGTATGGCAGGGCTTTGGTCGGCACAGGTATGGCAGGGGGTGGGATGGTTACCTACAGTAAGACAATGTGCATTAATTATGGTTTAGTATTCAGTCTTCAGATATATAATAATATATATAATATATAAATACTTATAATATATCTTAAACTCTGGTGTAGTTCACATATGGCTGTGGTAAGAAATATTTTAAAATCTGATATTTAAAAATCATGAAAATAAAAAAGAAATCATGATAATCATGATATTGCAGAAAGGCTTTCTTCCCACAATTGAAAAGTTGTTTTCTAAAGAGGAACGATCAGATGTTATTTTTCAACAAGACAATGCTCCTGCCCACACTGTAAAGACCACCAAAAAGTGGCTTGAGAACAAGTCCATCAGGCTCATGTTTTGGCCTGGTCAGAGTCCAGATTTGAACCCTATAAGATAATATTTGGTCTCACATTAAACACAAACTAACCGAGAAACATTTTTCAACTACTCATCAACTGTTTGAAGCTATCAACATTGAATGGAACAGCATTGACTCTTCTTTTTGTAAAAAGCTGTCCGCAGGTTTACCCACAAGGCTTAAACATTTAAAGAAATCAAAGGGAAAAGCTATCCCATACTAACTTACTTTATCTGTTTGTTTAATTCTTGCTAATTTCCTGACCAATGATTTGTTGTTAAGACCATTAAAAGCTTAATATTTTGGCATTTTGGGCTTGGCCCATTTTTTGGCCCAGGAGTGTAATTAGAGGTGAATGGAAAAAAACGTCCCCGGTGTGTAAAGACATTAAGGGTGCGTTTTTTAATACACCATCAATTTCTAAAACAATTTCACACACATAATTGCTTTCTGCATTTTTATAGAACTGAGCAGAAGAGAGAAAAACAGTCTATTTGTGGATAAATATCAAAACCCCGGAATGAGAAACATGAGACTATGTTTCCGCTGTGTGCGTCCATGTGCGTCTAGGTGTATGGCGATAAAGACCAAGATGGCTTCTACAGCGGGGAGTCAGCTGGGTGCTTCGGCTACGTGCCGGGCAATATGGTGTCAGAGATCCAGGTGGAGGATGAGATGGCCAGGGCTCAGCTCCTTCAGAAGGGCTTCCTCTCTCCGGAACCTTCCGTCGATGATAAAGGTACAGTCCTGCCCATTTCCCAATTAATGTGCTGCACTGCAGACGGTCTAACAGCAGGAACGTGTGTCATTGGGAGAAAAGGTGTACATACTGGGGCTCTCTGGCTGGTTCCTGGTAGCATCAGTGTGGGTTTTATGACGTCTCACTCTATGATTTCTGCTCCAGTGCCGTCTATGGTAAGGCCGCATGTCAGATGTTAATAAGAGGAGCAATACCCACAGCCAGGCCAACTAAATCTGTGATAGTTATCTTCTTGATATACAATGAGCTCCATAATGTCTGGGACAAAGGCATATTTTTCCTTGATTCAGCGCTCCACAATTTTGGATTTGCAATCCAATGATGCACATGTGGTTAAAATGTAGATTTGGTGAGAATTCTTGGTCATCAACTATAGAGGTCTTCCTTGGCCTACCAGGCCCTCTGCAATTACTGATCTAACCAGTGCTCTGTTTCTGCTTTATGATGTTCCAAACAGTTTCTTTTGGAAAGCCTAAGGTTAGGCCTATGTCTCTGACAGTTTTTTAAAATCATATTTCTCAGCCTCATAATGGCTTCCTTGACTTTCATTGGCACAACTCCTTATGTGGAGAAATGCCAACAGACTCCAATTCCTTTGGCAACCAAACCCTAGAGTCAAGACTGAATACTGAAAGCTCTTTTACTCTTGCAGTAAAGAAGCAATGGAACACACCTGACTAATCAGAAACACCGATGAAGCCAGCTGTCCCAAACAGTATGGGGCCCTGAAATGGGGGAGGGGGGGCTGGGTATAAAAAGTGCTGTTATTTCTACATGGTGGAACCAAAATGTATTAAAATATCCCTCAATAAAAGCTGAGAATCTGCACTTTAATCACATTTTGTTTGATTACAAATCTAATATTATGGAGTACAGAATCAAGGGAAGGAAAAGCATGGCTTTGTCCCAAACATTACGGTGCTAATAGAAATTTTGAGGGCCGGTATGGCACATGGTCTCAGTTTGTGAAGGGCTTAATTACATGTTGCCTTTCAGATCCCAGCAAGCTAGCCAACCAGCCTCAGGAACCGCTCCCCCGCAGGATGGTGGCCATCTTTGATTATGACCCCCTAGAGAGTTCCCCCAATACAGACACTGAGGTGACTGACACACAGCCGCTCACACCATGTACAGCGCCTGCGTAAAATAAAAATGGACCCATTTTGTTTTGCTTTGAAATGTGCTGGAGGAAGTGCCAGTACTTGCAGTACATCGACCTAGCCTTCGGTCAAAGACCACTAGCTGACGTGAGCACAGTACCACCTTCTGTCAACTCTTCTCTAAAATATTTTTCATAAGTTCTATCTTATAGGTAGCGGTTCATTTCCTTTAATGCAATAATTCAGAAGACTAGGAAGCAACTAGGAAGCAATTGTTTGTTGTCACAGTGGCTAATGCTAAATGGTTTCTGCAACCAAGATTTTTGACTCAGTTTCTCAACTGAACTACACTAGCCAGCATGCAAATGCTCAGGCTCATAATTTCTATGAATTCATTTGTCTGACAATGAAAAAATCGAAGCGGAGCAATCACAAATAAATGTGCAGATGTTTTATATATGCAAATGTGAAGCTACTAAGTCATCATACCAGAATTGACGTAACATACAACAGCAGTGCTAAATACAAGTCAGCTTAATTGCAAATGTAACATCTCTTAAAACTTTGCTGTACGTAGCTCTGGATAAGAGCATCTGCCAAATGCCTGTAATGCAATGTAATGTAAATCTAAAAATAATACACAATGCTAATGCTAATATGCAGTCTCTTTGGTCTGTCCTCACAGGCTGAGCTGTGCTTCAGTGCTGGGGATGTGATAGACGTGTTCGGTGACATGGACGAGGATGGCTTCTTTCATGTGAGTGTCCAGCCATGTACCCCTGAAACGAAGCAAGGAACTAACAGATGTGAAAATTTGGGCCTGATGATGAATGTGTATATTTTTTAATCAAGGGACATCTTAATGGGCGTGAAGGCCTGGTGCCATCCAACTTCCTGCAAGCCCTTCCTTTGCCTGAAGCCCAGGCGATGGGGGGGCTGGAAAGGCCCCAACATCAACCAGAGATGCCCAAGCTCAAGCCACACCCCCAGGTCAGCTACCATAGAACTCTCTAACCACCTGAGCGGCTTTATGTAAAACAGCTTTTTATAAAACTCAGTTTATACCATTTAGTATATTTTAACTATGCCTTTAAATGCAATGCTTCCATGCTACAGGTGAAGCCTGTGGTGAAAGTGAAAGTAAACACTGATATTGTCAGGACTGGCGAGGGAATGGACCCAAATGCAGAGTAAAAACCCAAGAACTCCAAAAGGAAAATTCACACAGATTTCAATTACAAAAATTTGCAGGCAAAAAAAACAGAAAACAGAAAATCCAAAAATCACAAGAAGCCAAACAGGCAGGATAGAAACAGACGGACAAAAACAGCCATGGGGAAATACAGGCAAACTCTCAGGCAAAAAAACACAGAGGCAGGAACACAGGCAGACACTCAGTGAGAACCACACGCGGAAACACAAGGAACCAGCACCCAAATCAGGGAAACAGAGAACTTAAATAGACAGGACACTAATGAGACACAGGAGGGCACAATGCACAATCAGACCACAGAGCGGGAAGGGAAAACGAGACATAGCCAAAAAACAATAATTTAATAATTGAAAACAATAATACAATTAAACAGGGAAAAGGAACAGAACTACAAACTGAAGTGCCGCCATCTGGCGGCCCAAAAAAGGAAACGCAGGCAGACACAGAACCATGACAGATATGTCCTACATGCATACATGAACATGCAATCAGTTTTATGATAATAGCAGTTATTTTGAGCAATCCCAACTGGGTAGAATTTATTCAAAAACTCCCTTCATTGCTTCCTGTATCACAAAATGCAGCAGAAGTACGAGCATTATTTTAGTTTTGCATTGTACTGTATTGTATTGTATTGCACTGTATTACTCAGCTAGCTTTGGCTATATTTAGTCAGGCATCTTTATGCAGGTGGTTGGCAGATGCAGTGATGTCTCCTTTCTGTATTTAACACTGCTGTTTGTGGTTGCTCCCTTTTGTTTTTCCTGGATGTATTTCAGAGACAAAGAAGGAAAAGTGTATTTGCATTCAACCCATAAATGTAAGTATTTGTATGTGGATGCTGGAAAGAATAACATCTCCAGTTGTTTCCTATGCATTCCTATGCAACCACTTGACAGAAACATTGTCTTTGTCTCACAGAACATTTGAGGGAAGAAATTCATCAAAATTTTCAAATGACCCAATTCCCAATTCTTTTACCATCAAGGTAAAGTTTAGTATGGTAGATATCTTTCCATCATAAATTTTGCACATTTTCTCATCCCATTCAGTTCATGGTATATTTTCTTCTGTGCAGCTGCAAGATTTTAAATAGTCTTCTATGTTGCACATCCCATCTCAGCCTGGCACAGTAACTATCATAGCTGCATGACAGGAAGCATGCCGGTGCCACGCTGTAGCAGTGCGTTACTGTGCGCTAACGGCTGGCTTCAGATGCTCATTGCTTGCGTGTGTTTCGCAGATGACAGTGCCCGTGAAGGAGGAGCAGGCTGAGAGCCTGCAGGATAAGAGCAGAAGAGGCCTGTCTCTCAGATGAAGGCCCGTGCCCTCACCCCTCCCCGTCTCTGTCTCCATGGGCACTCTCACACCTCTAAAGCTTCTCCCCCCAGTGGATCCATGCTGAGATCCATGCTCCATTGCCCTGTCAGACAATGAGGATCTATGGGTTCTCTGCTGCAGGACACAGGCTTTAATGTATGCTAGCACTGATGCTAGTACCCCCTTTAGCTACACAGAACCACCGAGTGCTCAGAAATCTAAACACTTTCAACAAAAAGAGTGAGGTTACAATTTCACTGTGCTGTCACTGTGTGTGTGTGTGTGAGAGAGAGAGAGAGTGAGAAAGAGATTTTTTGTGTTGACTGGAGACAATGGGTGGCTGAAGACTGAGGTCAGGACGAGCATTCCTGATTGTTGATGTGGACAAACTTGCCCAGAATAGAAATATAGCCTCCGGGGATGAAGGAGCTGCTTCAGATCATTTCAGTTTGGATTTGGTCATGGCCTTCAGCGTGCACTACTACCCAAATCCTCTGTATTGTCCATAAACAGCATGGATATTTAAATTTTAATCAGAATGTACCTGTCAGATCTGGCCCTCATGTATGTCTTCTGCACTTCTGTTAAAGTCAGACAGTTTGTAGTTGTTCTAGTACTTATACTAGTACACAGTTCCATGCAGATTTTGTAATTAGCCTTACATGACCGCAGTTAGTCTTAAATGTTTTGCCATACACTTGTTTTAATTGCATGTATTAAGTTATCCAAATGCTGCCTTGTTTATTTTTTATTTTTAGCCATTCATTACAGTAACAGGCATGTTGTTTATTTTAGTTAGGTTGGGTAAGGAAATGTAGCCAATTCTCAAGCACTTGTGTTAACACAAACAATACATGTACACTATAGTATCTGTGGCTGTTTTTTATCATGGTCACATGTATTCAAATGTCGGGAAGCTGTGTTATTGTCAGCCATATTCTTTTAAAGTTGAATTTCTTCCATGCTGTACATATTTGGGCCTGTTTTGGAAACTCATTGTAATTATTCCTCTTTTCAAATGTATTATGTTGTTTGTTTTATTGAATAGGAACACGTGAATGAGAAATAGCTGGGGAATCTTAAGATCAGACATTTCAATAAGAAAATAACTTTTTACAGGAATAAAGTATATTTTCACATAAGATCTCAGTGCTGCTCTTTGTTTCTCACTGCAGACTCTTTTTACTCATGGCAGTCACTCAACACAGACACAACAATACCAATAGAATATTTATATTTAATTTTTATAGAATAATAAGTAATGAATTACATTATATTCTGTAAAAAAAAAAGGTATATACTGCACGTGTACATTTTTGCAACAGTATAGGTTATTTACTTTTTTCATTTTAAAAATATTTATTGTTGCTTCTCTTAAAATTATCTTGATAAATTGAGATTAACTGAAAGGAATCTTGCTAAATGAAGTACCTTGAGTTGATTTGATTCATTTGTTTTAGACATAAGGCCTGGCCCTTTCCCTCCTCATCATTTCATGGAAGAAATTAAAGTTGAATATATAATTTTATTGCAAAGCATTTCTCCCAGACTAAAGTTAATCAAATTTCAAAAGTTTCAATAAATTCATTTCTGCATGTTTATTATATTTCAGTCATGTTTACTGTACAGTATATAAACAAAACAGGAACCATTGACACCCAGAAAATGCACACATAAATGAAAGACATGAAGTTAAAAATGAAAATATCACACATGAAGACATAAAGGTGATGTACAGCCCCGCTTGTCCTTTTTGTTTGTCAGTAGCACACAGCTTGTGCGCTACAGAGCGAAACGTGCTCTACAGAGAGAAACCTGTCAGTCGCACACAGCTTGTGCACTACAGAGAGAAACCTGTCAGTCACACACAGCTTGTGCACTACAGAGAGAATCCTGTCAGTCACACACAGCTTGTGCGCTGCAGAGAGAAACGTGCACTACAGAGAGAAACCTGTCAGTCACACACAGCTTGTGCACTACAGAGAGAAACCTGTCAGTCACACACAGCTCGTGCACTACAGAGAGAAACCTGTCAGTCACACACAGCTTGTGCACTACAGAGAGAAACGTGCACTACAGAGAGAAACCTGTCAGTCACACACAGCTTGTGCACTACAGAGAGAAACCTGTCAGTCACACACAGCTTGTGCACTACAGAGAGAAATGTGTCAGTCACACACAGCTTGTGCACTTCAAGAGAAATGTGCACTACAAAGAGAAACCTATCAGTCACACACAGTTTGTTCACTATAGAGAGAAATGTGTCAGTCACACACAGCTTGTGCACTACAGTGAGAAATCTGTTAGTCACACACAGCTTGTGCACTACAGAGAGAAAGGTGCACTACAAAGAGAAACCTGTCAGTCACATACAGCTTGTGCACTACAGAGAGAAACCTGTCAGTCACACACCGCTCGTGCACTACAGAGAGAAATGTGCACTACAGAGAGAAACACAGTGAACTGTATGGAGAATGGGGTGCTCCTCCATCGTCTCATCGTGCCGCTGGGTTTTTTACTGTAGCCAACAGTACACTCATCCATAAAGTAGGAAACACTACACTGTGCAGTGGAGCTTAGCAGTGCTTGCTACTTTATGGATGACTGCACTGTACCTCTGACAACGGGTCATCTTTTCCCTGCTGGGGTCCATTTCTCCTGTCTTCTGTGCTGCTCCTCAACAGACAGTGTCTCCCCTCCCCCAACACAGCTGCATGCTTGCCCTGCCTCATGAGCTAAAACATCACAGGCCAAAATCTTACACTTATAAAATCTGTTATAAACATTTTAAAGGTTTCATTGCACACAAGTATGAACACCTTTCTTTGAACCTAAATCCAAACCTTTTCTTAAAAAGCAGGTTTTTCGGCATTACAAAACTTAAAAAAAAAATTCATATGAATATTCTGTGGCTTTATTATGGCCTATTTGCTCAATTGTTTTATTATTAAATGCAAAGGCCTTCTGTGGTTTATACCTGTGGTCTCATCTCCTCATAAACCAGATGAGACATCAGATAAACCACATAATTATAGCTCTCTTATGTTCATTTTCATACCTGTTTGAACAAATCTTATTATATACTTTCAGCAGGCTTTATTCAATGCAGGCTTAAATAAAACTGACCACTATACTGACCATCTACAAATAGCTTTAAAAATATACTCTCCATAATGACTTGATGAAAAAACAGCCAATATATTCCTTTCCACACAGCAAAGTGACTGAAAGCTAGGTAAATTATGATCATTTATATTCTAGGAGAAAAATAGAATAAAAATGTTGATTAAAACAGGCCTTTTAAAGGGTTACAAATAGATCTATGCATTTTTACCAGGTTTCAAAAGAAGTACATAAAACATTGAGTGCACTGAGAAATTGCATTTACCTTTAACATTATTTATGTTTTCAGTTGATAATAATTAATACATTAATTTTAATGATATCAGTTTAGTTGTTCTGCAGTGTCGAAGAAAACAGTATTACAACTAAACTGGATATCATTAAAATTAATAGCTGCTTATCTAATTAATTGCTTCCATTTTTGTAATAAATAGATAAACAGCTCTTACTTTCTAGCAATGTATTTCAAGCTCATTCAGTTTATATATTTTTTTATTAATGGGACCTTTGTCCAAGGGTCTTACCAGCATCCTCCCCTCACTTCCAGAAAAAATAGGTCACAGATAGAGAAGTGGCGCTTTTTAACGCCGACCTGCCCACGTGGTGCTTAACCACCGGAAGAGGTCTAACAGTCACAAGCTCGCTCTCTCTCTCTCTCTCTCTCTCTCTCTCTCGCTCTCAAATTCAAATTCAAATTGCTCTTTTGGCAGGAAATACATACGTACATATTGCCAAAGCATCACAAATCAATTCAAAATACATATTTACAGTGGAATACTAATAACAGTGAACATTATATAAAAAACAGAACAATAACAATATTAATGTTCAATAGGCACAAGCATTTAAAGAAAAAAATAAAAATAAAAAATAAAAAAACAACTAAATAATAACAATAAAATAAAGTAAAATATAATAAATAAATAAATAAATAAAATTATGTAGGATGGTCACTCAGTGTGCCTCAGGTTATGGCAAGCTGAGACATATTGAGCCGCAATTGGGGCTGTTGGTTGTTGGTCCTTGTCCTAAAAGGACTGCACATTTTTCATTCTTTGATAAAGAATGGAAGCTTTTTTTATAATTTCTGAAAATTTGTGGTAATATATGTTTCTTATATTTGCATATTCTGCTTTTGAGACCCTAGGCAACAGCTTCAGAGGCTCTGCAACTAACCAGTTCACATCGGTGCAATTTTGTCCGCAACATTCTAAAACCGTTTCGTCTTGTTGTGAATCGTTGATCTTAACTGGCCTTAACGTTACCGTTATTTACATTGCCATCAAGTTCATCAATATATAAGTCGGGGTATAGGTGGAGCAGAGCCGGGTCTGATTTCTGTGTAAAGATGTCAAGCCGGAGAAAACTAAATAAAATAATACGGCAGTATGGATTAGCATTGTTATTATTTTATTACGCTTCCTATTACTATGTTCCTTCAGCCTTGATGCCCTATTTTGATGAAATCTCCTTTGTTTTTGTTTTATTCTTCTTATTCTGATTGCTAATTTAACACCCAGCTCAGCTTTATTCTCGAACAGTTTAGCTAGCAAAACCAGAAACAAGGCAGCTGTTTCAAAAATATCACACAACAATCATTCACGATGATGATGCACGAAATACATAATTGCACGAGCCCCAGCGAATCCCGCAAATTCTTCTCTGCAGTGTAAAGACGTTCATACCGAGCAAAATGTGGATAAAGAACGTTTGTGGAAATTGATCATAACTAATTCTACCCCAGGTCTACTACAGCATTTTAACCTGGCTCGGCAGTGTAAAGACAGCTTAAGTTAGCCTAACATTAGACAATGAATGAGTATGTACATAACGTTACTTGTATAACAACCCTTTTTTATTCAGTAAATAATAAGTGTAATAGTTGGCGTGGTCCAGGTGCCAACTGACTGACGTCACACAGGCGACACTGGTTGGATCCGGTTGGATCTATGGGAAGTGAGGTCCAAAAACACACCTGCAATTACCGCTTCTCGCCATTGGTACCGCCAAAGGGAACGAAACTGAAATCTTCGAGATTGTAGCTTTAAAGATAAGATTTTGTCTCTGATCACCAAGTACAATACCGCAAAGATTAGTGGACTGGCGTCCTCCTCCGACTACTCGCACCCTTTTTACAAAACAAACAAAAAGCCCTTCCATCTGGCATTTCTGCCATCTTTAAAGTGCCGCTGCCACGACTCGCATGCTGATCGGTGGTTTACCGCCAATCACCTTCGTGGGAGCAGACACACCTCCGGCACACCTTCCACTCAGACTCCGGGAGAGGCTAAACGTAGTCAGCAGCTGCACCACTCCTCTTGTGGTACACTAACACCGCCTATTGAGATGTACGTTGCCCCATTTCTCACTCGTTACAGTAGTGCCAGAGTGTTCAGGTACGGCTGACGGCAGCTGTGTGTCAGTGTCAGGGGGAAGGACTGTTTTTGGGGGGGAGAGCAGTGTGTGTCTGTGTCTGTGGAGCAGGTGTGGGTTGGGCAGGGGGTTGCAGCGTGTCCCCGGAGCTGCTCCCTCAGGTCCTGCAGCTCTCTGGAGAAGGCCCTCTCCCTGTGCAGCGCGTCTTCCTTTACTTTGGCCAGCTGAGCTCTCAGGGCCTGGTTGTCTTGCCGCAGCTCAGCCATCTCTGCACTCAGCTCCTTAATGGCAAGGCGGCATTCACTCCGCATCTGGGTGACATCATCTCTCAGGAGCTGGACTGAGCTGGTTTCAGACAGCCTGGACAGGGTGTGCTCTCTGAATTCAACAAATTCCAACTCCAGCAAGGCTAGGCTTTCTGCGATGTGTTGAGAGTGGGGACTGAGTGTGGGGGGGGGGGGGGGGGGGGGGAGACAGAGACTGGCAGGCTGTCTGCGGGGTTTGAGGGCTCAGTGTCTTCCTCTTTATCTTCTTCCTCACTGTCAATTGCTGTGGCCTTCTCACTCTCTACCTTTCTTTTTAGCTCTAAAAATGTTTCCTCAAAGGAGTGGAAGCTGGCTTCACTCCCTTGGATGAGTACAGTGCCATTGTTATATATATTTACAGTCATTGTAGGGCTGTCAAGGTCTGCATCCTCGTGGATGGTGATTTGGCTGCCATGACAAATTCCTCTTCTTTTAATGAAGGGATAGGTCTTACATAGGACTGCTTTCCACACATGGTTACATTGTGTGTGGAAGATTCGGTTGGTTTTAACATTTATGTCTTTAAGTTTGGTCATGTCTGTGTACAGGCACTCAGGATTGTCACTCAGTAGAGTGAGTTTATAACTCTTCCTGGCCTGGGCACCCTTGAGTTCCGCTCGGTAAATAATCTCCATGGTAACCATACAAATGTAACAATGCTTATAATTCTAATCAAAACCAACAGTCAATTGTCAACTGAAAACTTAACTGTCAATCGTACTGTAAACTGTAATTTTTGATCAAAAATGTTGATCAAAACTTATTAATTAATTATAAATATTGCACTGCAATAAAATTATATAAAATTATCTTTTACATAAATGTACTGTCCCTACCTTTTGTCCTTGTGCGTCTTTATAGTGTTTTTATCCCTATTTGGCTTGCCTTTTTTCTCCTTCATATATTATTATTATTCTATTTATTATTTTTGGTTGTTTCCTTTTTGTTTTTATATATCTGTTTTCTTGTTTACAGTCCTTTTCTTTTTCCTATCTTTGCCTTTCTTTTCCTTGTCTTTTCCTTGTCCTCTTGTTGTTCTTTGCCTTTTTGTTTGGTTATTGTGATTTTGTTCCTTAAATCTGCTTTTTTTTTATTTTTAAAAGTTGTATTCCTTTCAAATAAGTTTTTATTTTTGGTTGAAATGCAGTTCAATTACAGTTTTTAACTTGTGTTATATTAGATTTGTGTTATATAAGCATTTTTCTTTACTTAGGATTAAAAAATGTTAAAAATGTTTTTGTTCAGCACGAGCACATAAATGCTGCTGCCATCATGCTGCTCTGCTCCGGAATCTCCCTCTCTCTCTCTGTCTCTCAAATTCAAATTCAAATTTCAAATTCAAATGATTTATTGGCATGACATATTTAAAAATACATATTGCCAAAGCGTAGTGATAACAAAAATCAACCACAGTAAGAATATATAATTAAAAAGATAAAAGAAAACAAGCAGCAACAACAATAACAGCATAAATGACAGTAACATAATATTTATTATCTATTAAATTAACTAAATTACATTTTTTTTTTTAAGTATTAAGTATTAAAAGTATTTTCTCAATAAGAGTATTTTATATATACTCATACATATGCATACACACATGTGCATATATATATATATATATATATATATATATATATATGCACACATACACACACACGCACACATATATATACATACACATATACACATATATATATATATATACACACATATACGTACATACATACATACACACAAACACACACATATATACATATACACACATATACACATACATATATATACACACACATATGCATATATACACACACACATACATATGTTTGTTTGATGCTCACCCACTGTCCCTCAGGCTGTGACAGCAAAAACGTATTTAGCTGTGAGTGAGGCTGTTAGTCCTTCTCCTAATAGGACTCGCAGCTTTTGATCATTTGTTAAGGAGGGAAATTTGTTTTGGAATTTTGAATTTTGGATCTTATTAAAATATGTTTCCCTTATCTGTGAATATTTTTCACAATATAGCAGGAAGTGCATCTCTGTCTCTACCTCTCCTACGTTCTTCTTTGGGTAGCCATGTTTTTTTGTGCCTTCCTTTTTCAATTGCTACGGTGTGGTCACTGAGCCTGTACTTGGTCAGGATTTGTCTCTGCTGGGCGAAAATGCCTTGTTGATGGCAGAGGTCAGAGGAGAATGGCCAGACTGGTTTGAACTGATAGAAAGGCAACAGTAACTCAAATAACCACTCGTTACAACCGAGGTATGCAGAAGAGCATCTCTGAACGCACAACATGTCGAACCTTGAAGCAGATGGGCTACAGCAGCAGAAGACCACACCGGGTGCCACTCCTGTCACCTCATGAAGTGGTGTGAGTATTTGGTCTGTGTAGGAATTCATTTATCTATGAATTTTTTATCAGTGTAAATATAAATATAGTTAAGATCAAAATGATCAGCTCCCTGTCTGAAATTGAACAAAACCATTAACTTTTCCAAGGCCATCAACAGTACCAAAAGAGTTGAGAGTAATCACTTATAAATGAATAAAGACAAAAACTCCAAGAAGTTTCTTGAAAATATTTCAAAAATATACTGAGTTGTAACAAGACATTACAGAAATGACAAGGTGAAAATTATTTGGCCCTCTGACAATTAATGGGCAGTATTGTTACCTTTGTCACGCACAACTGATAGAAAGCTCATACTGTAGTACCTAACTAGGTTGATACAAGTCTCTTGACGGATCTTAGTCCATTCATCCATGGCAAACTGCTCCAGCTCATCCAGATTTGAACCTTAACCTTGAGCTCCTGCCACAAATTCTCAATGGGATAGAGATCCAGGCTTTGAGATGGCTACTCCATCACCTTGATTTTGGTGTCCTTCAAACATTTCTGGACCAAATTGGATGTACGCTTAGGGTCATTACCTTGCCGAAAGACCCAGTGGCGACCTAAACCCAGGGTGGCAGCAGATTTACACACATTGTCCTTCAAAATCTGGACAGAATATTCATTCTTCATGATCCCTTTTGCCCAAAAAGGTTCCCTGTGCCAGAGGCAGCAAAACAGTCGCGAGCATAATGTTCCCTCTGCTGCGTTTAACTGTGGGAACCGCATTTTAGGGTTGAAGGCTTCTCCCGTCATTCACCAAACAAACCATGTCCCCAAAAATTGACTTCACGGGGACCCAGGGATTTATTGAGCAGAAGCTGATTGAGCCAATTAAGTCAACAAGATCAGGTGTGGCTTGAAAGCTAAAAATATTTTGACCATTTTTCTTGAAAAATTCAGATGGGATAATAATTTTGACAGCCCCAAATTTAAATGTTATATAGTAATCTACAAGATTCAAACAAATGACAAAATATACCAAATGTAGGCCTTCACATTGATTAAAGTGTCTCACTGTGAAGACACGAATGGTGTTAACATTGGACAGGATTTTCAGAAAATGTTCTGTTTCTGGGGAGGGGGAGAATTCTGACCTTAATTGTATTAAAGCACCAGTATCGTACTTGTTTTGGTGAAGCCCCAGACATCATCATCATCATCATCCTTCTTCTTCTTCTTCTTCTTCTCCTCCTCCCCCTCCTCCTCCAGAGCAGTTAGGGGTTAGGTGTCTTGCTCAGGGACACTTCGACACACCCAGGGTGGGGATCGAACCGGCAACCCTCCGACTGCCAGACAACCGCTCTTACCTCCTGAGCTATGCCCCCGCCCCCCCCCCGTTAGGGTTAGGCTTGTCTCTGGGTTAGGGTTAGGGTTAGGCTTGTCTTAGGGTTAGGGTTAGGCTTGTCCTAGGGTTAGGGTTAGGGTTAGGCTTGTCTTAGGGTTAGGGTTAGGGTTAGGCTTGTCTTAGGGTTAGGGTTAGGGTTAGGCTTGTCTTAGGGTTAGGGTTAGGGTTAGGCTTGTCTTAGGGTTAGGGTTAGGGTTAGGCTTGTCTTAGGGTTAGGGTTAGGGTTAGGGTTGTCTTAGGGTTAGGGTTAGGGTTAGGCTTGCCTTAGGGTTAGGGTTAGGCTTGTCTTAGGGTTAGCGTTAGGGTTAGGCTTGTCTTAGGGTTAGGGCTAGGGTAAGGGTTAGGGTTAGGCTTGCCTTAGGGTTAGGGTTAGGGTTAGGCTTGCCTTAGGGTTAGGGTTAGGGTTAGGCTTGTCTTAGGGTAAGGGTTAGGGTTAGGCTTGTCTTACACTGCTGTTTTAAACCTCCTCACAGCAGCACAAATGTCCTGTGTTACCCACAGCAGAAACTATGTGGCATCATGAAGTGAGATATGCCCCTCGTTGTCTAGACAACCCAAACCTCAGAGTCACGCTAAGCGAGAAGAGAAGGAAGTGGGGGGGACATAGGCAGAGTGTGAAACAGACAAGAACAAGAAGAACAAAATGTACTTTTCGGCTTGTTTTTTTTTTTTGCCAAATGCACGAGCTTCCTGAATCCCCCCAACCACCCCCCCCCCCCCCCCAAGAATGAATATATTTGCTATTGTGTTGTATTTATGTATTTCTGTCTTTAAAGTCTTAGTCCAAGTATTGATTTAGTGGTTCCACAGTCAGAAAAGGGTTTCACTCACTTTCATTTTCCCATCAAACAAAACAAACATCAACTTTCACAGACTTCAATAGTGACACGAGCAGTACAGTGAGACGTCCAGAGTTAATGAAGAAACCAAGTGTGTCTGCAGGCTCTTTGTCCTAATGAAATATGCCAGGACTTGAACATGTAACGTCTCAGTTATAGAGCTCAGCCAGTGCAGATATCAGTGCCCTTACTGACTGAGCCACTTAGTGAGCCTGAAACCGAATCTGAGACCAGAGGCTTGTTGGTTCAGTTCTCCATTTATAGGCGATGAATTGTTGTAGTAAGAAGCTTGCATGAGTAGTTGCTGTATGTGGGGGAGTTTGTGTGATCTCTGACACAGGGTCTATATTATGTGCATTTATCTCTCATAACTATATCTACACACATGCATTTTACACCCCAATCTCCCTTCTTACACACACATACAAAACTACAGCATTGGAAACAGACATCAAAATGTAACCTAAATTATACTTTATAAGTTCAATATATTCAGATGTCCATATTTTCATGTTCTTAAAATGGTTTTATATTAGCCAAATGCAATTTTTTAACATTGTATTTGTGGTTTTGTCAGTTTCACATTTCTTTACAGCATTTGTTAGACTTGTAATGATGCCTTGCATTGATATGGCACTTTTCTCGTTCTCAAAGCACAGTACAGTAATGAGAAAAAAAAACTCTCCTCAACCACCACCAATGTGTAGGACCCACCTAGGTGATGCACGGCAGCCATTTTGCACCAGAATGCCCACCACACATCAGCTGAGGTGGAGAGTGCGAGGATGGGATGATTCTTCTGACAGGTGGCACTACCCTGGCAGCAAACACGGATGGGTGTGGAACAGTGGCACAGTGAATCATGTCCAAAGTGAAGCCTGCCAGAAGATTTGAAATTACAAGAAAAAGGACGTTTTTGCAGCTCAAGCAGCCTTGGCAGTGAGTGTGTCTTTCACAGAAACATGATACTGGCGCTCTAAAAAGATGCTTTGCGTTTGCGGAGCCTTGGTACTGATAGATTAAGCCCTGGTTTACAACTGGCCCTAAAGTATGTCTCTGTGAATGTGTAAGCACCCTAAAGACTTTTTATTACCTGCTCTGATTGAAGCACAAAACTATTTCCTTAAGTAGACCGGGAAGCATTGTGTCCATTTTGCATCAACTGTAAACTTATCAAACCACCAAAACCATTTACAACAGTTTATATAGCCATGCAAGGTCATTCCTTTACCATAAAAGGGAAAAAATACTATTGTATTTCGCTTAGCTTGCTGTAGCCTTCATTTAGCTGCCAAGTATGCTAATATTCTGAATAAACTGCAATATATTTTGATAACTACTTTTTCTTAAGATGTAAAATATATGCAAAAGATTTATGGGAGGGTGCAAACTATTTATTCATGATTGATGTGAAGAAGAGTAGTCTAGAGATTCAGGAGTTTTTTGTTTTTTAAACAGTACAGCGTACAGTATAGTGCATGTAATCGTTCTCTGAATATACTTGCATAATGTAAAGCTATGCAAGATGTGAAGACAGGACATTTGGAGGTCTTCATGACTGCTTGGTCCTTGCGCATAAACGAGAATACTTGGGCAGACAATAAATAAATGTAAAACAACTTTGAGCGTGACAATGACTAAAGTTTATTTCTATTGCTTTGCACTGTTTTGGTTGACTGCAATTGACTGATTTATTTTAGCAGAGCCTTCAGAATGTTCAAGCAGTTAGTTTTGATTTTGCTTTTGCTTATTAACTGAGGATGTAATTAATGTTTTCAGTTTTAATAGATGTGGAAGTTCTGTACTGTGGAGATAATCATTGCCTTGAATGACACTTGATGAATTATCATTGGTTGATCAGGAGGGTGTGTCTATGGGTGTGGGTATTTAAACCTTGAATGAACACTTTGTAAATAAGCACACTGAAGAAGGCACTGTGCCGAAATGCGTCTGTGCTGAGACGTTCTGACAAAAATAAAATCAGATTATGCAAAGTGCGGCCCTTTTCTTTCAACTTCATTGATTTACACTTTTTGGTCCAGCACTCTGAAAGTTTCAAACAAATTTTGGGAGTGAAGCCCATTCTCTGTTTTTGCATTAATTGAACAAACTGACCTAACACAATGACAGGAGGGAACATATATAGCGGCTTGGCCAAACCAAATAACAAACAAGGGGTAAACAAGATGGACACCATCTACAACTAAATAAAAAGCAAAACTAACTAAACCCAAATCCTCCCCATGACATGGCAGCACATGGTTTGGCCCAATGAGCTGGCTCCAGTATTTAAGAGTCCACAGCCATCAGCCGCACCTTTTGCTCCACCAGGAAGGGACCACCCCCAACAACCACGGTAACTCAAAGACAAAGAAACAAATGATTAATATAACAGAAAATTGCCTGTGTAACCCTACAGTGTTAAAATGTGTGCACTTCATATAAAACAATGTAAGGTTAAAAGCAAATAAACAGATTCCAAATCAAACGAACTGTGTGATGTTAATTGTTTGGGTGCGGTTGACTGCAAATGAAATGAACCTGTGTTCTAATGAGGTGAGAGAGTGTGAATGGGAGTAATATTACCATGTGTGGCTGTGGCCATCACAGTGTGCATGAGGGTATGTGTGCGTGTGTGTGCATGTGTGCATGTGAGGGTGTGTGTGTGTGTGTGGGGGGGGGGGTTAAGCATGAGACAGAAGAGTCTTGCCTTGTTTTACTTCAGTTTGTGGTTGCCAGTTTGAAATGGTGACTCATTTTAGAGAATCACCTTAAACCCTCAACAAAACAAAGCCTCTTGCACTTTTCATAGTGGGGGAGAAAGAGCCTGGTAGTAAAGCCCAGCTATATCATGATCTGGAATGGCTTTTTAAAACATTCTGCCGGATTCTCAGAATAGCGCAATCAAACTAATCTGCTGTTTTCTTCTAATTTTTTCTACTTGCAAATTTAATTTGGATGAACACGTTCTTTATTGCTTTGAGTCAGAGAATGAGCGAAACACTGATATCACTTTGAGTCACTATTCGTGCTTCTGAGAAAAGAGCAGGAACTAAAAAATCTTTCAGCTGCTCTTCCTCATACTCCTCATCTCCACCCTATCACATTCTGACATGTGACCCAGGAAGTGAGACAGCTCTTCATGTAGAAAGAAACTGGGGTGTTTCAATGATTTTGTCTTGAGTCACAATTTGGTGGAGATGATTATGATAGACAGCATGTCTGCATCATATTCTGTACAAAAGCATTTTACAGACTCCTCTAACAGTGACTTCACTGCAGATGTCTACCCAACAAGAACTTAAGAATAGATTTACAGACTTGTGGCTCTTGGCTGCCTCTGTGTGGTCTTCAATGAGAACCTCCCTTCACTGTGGGGATACTATAAGCCTCGCGAGCCAGTCTCTTTTTTCACTTTGTTCAACAGAGCCTGGCCGATGCCTTGATGTTCTAGGCACAAACGAAGGATGCAACCTTCCCAGGAGAGGTTGCATTTTCCCAACCAATCAGAGTGCAGAGGGGCGGCGCTCCAAATGTGGTGATGATTTTGGCCAGGTGTGGTCTGAAACGTGCACCGATAAAACATTACCGGAGGCAAACTTTTCCACAGACCTGCATCAGTTCGCCACTATTTGGGGAAAATGGCTAACGTTAACGTCAGAGCACCGACCACACCATCAAAGTTTATCACCGAGATATACAGAGTCTGCGGTTCGAGTTTTGACAATAAAATAAACAAACACTATTTATCAGTGATAAATTTATTTAATTCCTTTTTGGTTCAACAATTCCACTTGCTCCTCCATTATTGATTGTAACGGGCAAACAATGAATTGCATCTTCTGGCCATTTTTCTGGGTATTTATTTGATAGCAGATTGCATACTGTACGCCACGCTTGAAAAATTAAACTCTTGCCAAATCCTGTAGGCAAGCAACTGAGGACATCTCTGTTCAATAACAGTGTATCCAAACATACGCGTTGAAGGTCCTTCAACAAAGTCACGCCATGTATTTGGCAAGTCTGTGATAGCTTTGTCCGTTTCACTGGTGTGTTTCAGTCAGGACTTAGATTGCAGCACACACAGAACAGAGGGAGTGTCGTGGGGGGGGAGGGGGAACCGGCACACTGAGACAGACAGTTCGATTAACCAATAGGGAAGCTGCCGCTGGCTCCCAGCAGCAGGGGTTTCTCCCTTTTGCCCCAGAAAGTACATGCGTTCGTCCAGACTAGGATATTATTGTCTCATAACAAACAAATAAATAATATGAACCTTCCACAAATACAATGAGCTTCAGAAATATTTTTCTTAACTTACAAACAAAATAACGGTTCACAAATAAAATAAAAATAATTGGTTCACAAATGTTTTGCACTCGTATACAAATCTCTCCTGGAAAATTATGATTGCGCATTCATCGCCTGGGGCTGGTCGAATTGCTTGCTTTCATTCGTTGATTTTTTTAAAACAATCTCCACAGCAAGATGTGCAAATAAATCCACAAATTGTTTTGTTTTCACTGAGTATAGTCCACCCAATCAGATTACCTGTCAGATGGTAGGTAAACAATTACCTACCATCACCTGCGGAAAATTATATGCCATAAAGCTGGCTAAAATCTGTTTATGGGGCATTTCATGTATGAGTACTACTTAATAGAGTATGATCAGAGGAACTGGAAAAATAAATGAATTAAGATGTAATGACTGAACACTAACTATTGGTACGGATGCAGCCAAACGAGAAATACCCCCAGTTAACACTTTTGTGGTGAAAAAAAAGCATTTAGGGGAAATAAATGATAATAGATTGTTGAGGAACTCCACTTCCCACAATACCCTGCTCAGATTAGATCATTCCTATTACTACAGCTCACCTGTATTCTTTGCGCGGTTTGGAGAATTGCCTCAGGTTGTAAACAGGAGCAGGGAAACGTTCGCTTGGTTGAGAGCCTCGGCAAAATAGCATGCAGACCTCTTCCTCCATAGTTTGGTGTGCGCTGGAGCTTGCCATTGAGCCATAACACGGTCTTCTGTCGCATGCTGCAGCAAGGGTTTCTATGAAACTCTCGCTGGTTAAGAGATTATTTTCTATTTCTCTAGCTCTTTGGGCCATTCCCTGTGAAATTTGGTGCCCCTACTTGAAAGGTCCTAATACCAAGAAAATAAGGACCCCTTAATGAAGTCCAAATTATTGCCTCATTCAAATTTTAATTATTTAACGTTTTTGTTTGCTTATCCTTGATTGTACTGTCAAATTTTACTGATGCTAATGTTAAACTTGTTTTGCTCAGTAGCCCATGAAGAAAAAAAGAAGATTGCTGCACATTGCTTTGTAAAGAAGATAATCAGGCATATCTTGTGATATGCCTGATTATAAACTGAGTTATTTATATATTCAGAATTGTAATTTATATATTCAGGAAATGAATTTATATATTCGGCAATTGAATTTATATATTCAGGAATTGTATTTATATATTCAGAATTGAATTTATATATTCAGAATTGTAATTTATATATTCGGGAATAGTATTTATATATTCAGAATTGTAATTTATATATTCAGAATTGTAATTTATATAATTGGGAATTGAATTTATATATTCAGAATTGAATTTATACATTCGGGAATTGAATTTATATATTCAGAATTTAATTTATATATTCGGCAATTGAATTTATATAATCAGGAATTGTAATTTAGATATTCAGAATTGAATTTATATATTCAGAATTGAATTTATATATTCAGAATTGTAATTTATATATTCAGAGTTGCGTTTATATATTCAGGAATTGTATTTATATATTCAGAATTGTAATTTATATATTCGGGAATTGAATTTATATATTCAGAATTAAATTTATATATTCGGGAATTGAATTTATATATTCAGAATTGAATTTATATATTCGGCAATTTACTGTATATATTCAGGAATTGTATTTATATATTCAGAATTGTAATTTATATATTCAGAATTGTAATTTATATATTCGGGAATTGTATTTATATATTCAGAATTGTAATTTATATATTCAGAGTTTCATTTATATATTCAGAATTGTAATTTATATATTCGGAAATTGTATTTATATATTCAGAATTGTAATTTATATATTCAGAGTTCCATTTATATATTCTTAATATAAACTTCTCAAAAAAGAATTTATAGCCCTTGTCTAGTTTGGACCGCTTAACGTTCACTGGCAATGCTTCGACAATGCGGATAACATCGGACATAGTGGCAGAGCTATTAGGGACTGTGAGAACACATGTCGCTGTTTAGGCTCAATTTTTCACTGTCAGAAATGGACTTGCGTCCGTAGCAATGGTAACCGGAAACAAAGTATCCCTACATCTGGTTTTGGTCGCCATCTTGTGAAATAGGCCTATTGTGTTCTGGCCTGTGTCATTTCAAACCCACTTTGAAATACCTCTTGTCATTCCTACTGTCATCATTTTACTAATAAGTATCATATGTGGTACCTTATCAAATGCTTTTAAAAATATAAGTATATAATATCATAAGCCTTGTTATGGTCAGAACACTTGGTAGCTTTTTCCAAAAGGTTTGTCATACATGACCTTCTCTTGCCAAAGCCATAATGGCTAGCCCTTAGGATGTTGTTATTTTCAAGAAACAATTAAAACATGTCTGTAATGATTGATTCCAGTATTATACATTTGATGCAAGTTGAACTGACAGGCCTGAAGGTTCCTGTATATATTGGTATAAGGCTCCTTCTTTATTCCTGTGCACCTGACATCCTCCTTCACTTTCATTTTCCTACTACAATATTGAAAGAAACGTTTAAGATTACTTTTTGCATCTTGGGTAATTTGCCTTTCAAAGAACCTCTTTTAGCTTCCGGTATTTCTTCTTTAACCTTCTTTAAGTTTTTTTTCTTAAACTCCTCCGTATGGCTTTGTTCATTCACTGGGGAGCCTGCTTATTCAACTTACTCTTCCTTACCTTTGGAATAAATTTACATTGTGCCTCATGAATACCCCCTTTGCCCCACTTTTCATTCACAGTTTTGCAATCAAGAAGTTGCACCCAGTCTATATTACTTAAATTCGCTTGCATCTTGTTAAAATTGGCTCACACAAAATTTTAAATTCTAAGAGTAGGTCCTATTAATTTGCCAAAATATATCAAAACTAACTGCATTACCTCTATGCTGCAGATTCAGATTATATAGCACCAGATTCAGAACTGATTTCCCTCTTGTAGGCTGACTTACATACTGTGCCAGAAAAGGTCAACATGCATGTCCCTGGCCAAAAACCTTGAGTAAAAAATGTGTGACCATATTTTATGTTAGTTCTGGCAGGCCACGAGAGTCAAGCCGCTCCGGCTGAATCAGCTGATGCTCAGCTGAGTGATGTTCGCCTATCACAGTACATTCACTTAACAAGGCGGTCTACTTAAACAGCCTCCCTCTACTCATTCGGCTGCTCCTCCTGCATGCAAGCTTGCTGCACATTGCTTTGTAAATCGGCGCTTCTTCCTGCAATCCAGCTACGGCACGCTGCCAGTCTAAACCACGTCTGCTCGCTACATGCTCGCTGCTAACCTGAGCTCACAGTCTACGCACTATGAGGAAGTCTTGCTATTTATTTGCATTGCTCCTTACCTCTAAGATCTATAGCTGCAGCATGCAGGCGATCCATTTGTGGCCATCCACGAAAAGCGTTGTTTTAAGCGACAATGTACTGATATTGAGGATACAGATGCGCTGTCTTCACTGCTACCTGGCCAGGGAGCTTCATTCAAGGAGCGCTGCTTTTGCAGCAGCCTCCGCCCCTCCATGGAGAATGCCATGTTCAAGCCTGGAAGCTGCTGCCACGTCCATAGGCCATCTGCTAGCTGAATATTATAGTCGGGTAATGTCATCAACCTTATTAAAATTCTGCTGAGCTCTGAGTCTAGCGGTAAACGCATGTGTTGAATATACACTGTGTTACCAACTATTTTCTATGGAAAGTAGCTAAGGCCTCTTCTAAAACGAAGTCGCTAAATTGGCAACACCGAATATACATATTTGATTGCGGGGACGTCTCGTAGAGGGGCTGGTTTCACGAATATCCCAAGTCTTCCGCTAAAAGTGGAAACGTTCCAACATATGCTGGGCACAGTTAATGGCATGCTTATTGGTGAGTTTCTCACCATCAGAGTCAATGCTAGATGCTCTCGCTGCTAAAGTATCCCTGGCTTGAATACTTTCGGCTACCTTCTGGAATGCAGTAGAATCGGGTCGTAGGCTACATCCCCTAGTCGATCAGAGTGGAGTTTCCAATCAATCGTTTTTATGCGAATTTGGGATTTGTGCACGTAAACCTAACGCCGGGCACCCACCGCACGCGTAGTGTAAGCGGCGCGTAAGCAGCGCGACGAAGCAGCACTGTGCGGCGCGTAGCGTGTCTACACTGGTTCCGTTTGTGTCGCGCAAAGGCTTGCTTAAAGCTCTATATTCCTAGTAGCTCTCGCAGTCTGCAGTGGGATTACATTGTGTATTTCACGTTTGTTCACGACTGTTGATAATGGGTAAGTGAATACTTGGTGAGAGACCTTTTTCAGTCTGGTAATATGGTAATATTTTTAACAGATGTAAATACGTGAACACTTTAAAGAATTACCATAAGCTTAAATTGCAACATAGCCTACATAATAATCAATCTCAAATTGCATTCATTTATTTGCTTGGTTAACAAGCCTGCAAACTTTATGAAGAATATGTAACGATCATAATAATAATAATAATAATAATAATAATAATAATAATAATAATAATAATAATAATAAATAATCCATAATCAACCATTGGGAATTCCCGTGTCGTCTTGTTGTCAAAAACATTTATGTGATCATATTTAGTAAAATCAGTTAATCGCCAAAAAGATTTCGTAACAGTTTAAACTTGAAGGGATATGAACAACCCAACGTCATGAACACCGGAAGCTTTGAAGTAATCTTTGCTTACAACTTCATTTATAAAATAGGTGCATTTTCATCGGCAGGACCACAAAATCTGCACTGTGGATTATCTGATTTTATTAACAAGCCCTTTATGAAAGCACGGCGAACGAAGACATCGGAAAAGTCAAATAGGCTGAGCAATGGTTGGTTAAAAACTACCTTCCAACACTCGAGCTAACAAACCGCTGCTCGGTGCATTCACTTCTACATCATTCAATAGGCTACGTCTTTCTGTGGTGTATTTTCAAATTTACCTTGCCCCCTCCGCAAAATAAGATAGCGAAACTAAGTTTGCCTTTTTCCCAGGTTCCAGTTTTAATTTTTTTTTCCTGCCAGGATAATAGAAAAATGAAAAGGCTTGTATTTTTTAGCTGCTTATAAAATATCTGGTGTTTATCTGGTTTTATCTTTCTCCACTACTGCAAGAGGGAACTAGGGACACACCCCCAGTAATATAAGGATTAAATATAAATCAGAGCATGTATACCTAGCATTTTAGAGCATATTTCTGTGTATAAACAGGCCATCGTGATGCGCGACAAGCCGAAAAAAATAGAACAGAAGCAAAAAACTACGCTTCAGTTCGCTTGTGTCGCGCAAGCTTCGCAGCCGGTTCGCGACGCATTCGCATCTGGTGGAGACGACGTTGCCCGCTGCCGTTGTAACAGTACTTCAACTACGCTTCAGTTACGCGCGTAATACGCGCATAGTGCGCTCGTGGTCGATACGCGTGCGGTGGGTGCCCGGCTTAAGCGGAAATGTCTGAATTGGGAAACGCCAAAGTTCTCACACTTGGCTGAGATGGAAAAGTAGGCGTATCGATAAAGAAAACTTTGTTGATTGTGAACGGCTAATGGATTATGGGCAGTCGCTACTACGCACCTACTAGATAGCCCCCATGCCTCACACAGGCCTAGGCTATAGTTTGTGCTTGTGTAGGCTAATGGCCTACTTCCTGGTGTAGAGAGGATTGGACTCCGAGATGGCCAGTTAAGGGCGGCAGGTCGTGTTGCAAAGAGCAGAGATGCAGAGTTGCCTAAGTTGTTCAAAGCTGCACTCTAACCTATCGGCAAGTAGGCTATAGCATACGTTGTAAAATGCAAACCAGCTTTCGGCTTTCGACTTCATAACCAGATAAAGTTTTCCTCCACTGATTCACGATTTGCGTTTAAAAAGCCGGTTCCCTATCGGGACCCAATCATCACGACACCAAAAATGAAAACATTCAATTCATATTGGTATTAAATCTGCGAGGATACAATTTGGTTGGCTATTTTTGTTGACTCGTCCAACTAGTTCTCTCAATATCGTGCTGTTTGCAAGACATGAATGGGTGCGTTTAGTGGTGTGTCGTTCGCGAACGATTCGTTCAAAGGAACGACTCTTTTGGGTGAACGAAGTGTACTGAATCACTTCGTGAAACGATTCGTTCGCGAACGTTACATGCCAGCCAGATGCCTCCGTTCTGCTACCTCAGGACGCCTAGCACCTCCCCCTCTTCACACCTGCACTTCCAGAACCTCCTGTCTGTTCTGGCCCCACGATGGTGGAATGACCTCCCTGTGGAGGTCAGAACAGCTGAGACACTGACCCATTTCAAACGACGACGGAAGACTCACCTCTTCAGGCTGCACCTCTCCCCATCCCTCCCTACCCCCCTGTAAACGACTGTAAGCTTAGGGTTGTAACTAGGCAGCTGTTTCGTAGGTGACTTAGGTGCATTAACTGTCTTAACTACTGCTTGTATTTTTTCCATAGACTGCGTTGTTGCCGCTCTCGTTGTTTAGTGTTAATCAGTTTAACCTTCAGGGTCCAAGTTGAACTATGCGGTTGTTCCCTGCACTTGGACCGGTACTTCTCTCTAGGGGTTTCGTCATACTTGTTCCTGGTTATGGTTATACACTTTGTTGTACGTCGCTCTGGATAAGAGCATCTGCCAAATGCCTGTAATGTAATGTAATGTAATGAATTGGTCGTTCACTGACTGACTATCGTTCGCAGTTCAGTTCACTGAACGTACTACGCCCGCCCCGAATCGTTCGCGAACGACAGTATACTTGCCCGAATCGTTCGTGAACGACACAACAGTAGCTACTTTTGCCCGAATCGTTCGCGAACGACACAGCAGTAAAGTACACTTCCCGAATTGTTCGCGAACAACACAACAATAGTTTGTTCCTCTTGCTGTAGCGAATGAGGAGGCTCTGGTGAGGAAAGTGGGTACGGTATGGAAATGTGGATAATAAATGGATAATAATTGAACTTCACTGTCAAGTGTGCTGTTGATTTTCAACGAAATAACAAGCCCTTTTTAAAAAACGTCTCAAAGTAGGCTAGGCAAGGCTACTATTTAGCCTGTATCTACTTAGCCAACGTAGCCTATATCAGCAATTTCTCTTTCAAGCAGCCGTTAAATTCATGGTAAAGAAATCAGCATCTAGGGCTAAAACAACACATTTTGGGAAATTTAGTAAAATAAAATGGCCATATCAAACACATTCTTTCAAAACTAAATTCTTTAGAATAAAATCGAAACGAAAACAAAATTTTATTAAAAATAGTGAAAGAAAGTGCTTGGTTCTTGGCTGTTAAATATTCTGTGGGAAAATGCCCTGTCTATAGCCTACTTTTTAAACTGGAAAACTACATTCAATTAAAATAAAATAACATGCTAATATATGAACCGTGGTTCGCCTGTTTTCATTTTCGGTAGGCTACTAACCGTCCGCTGTTTTCGGTACACTGGGTTTTTTCACACCCCTAATCTTTATCCAACTAAATTCTCAGCTCACTGGCTTATCCTTCACGAACGACCGTTCTCAGTTCACTCGTCAACAAAATTATGAATAGCATTAAAAGATGTGAATTACAGCAATAAATATGAATGACAACTAAATATACGTCAGCAGAATATACGCATGGCAACGAATATATGAATAGCAGAACACAATATGAATAGCAGAGCAAAAAATGGAAAAAACTGAAAAATAATACCAATCAAGTACAAAATAATTGTTCATAGTCTTCAGGCAGTGCAATAAGAAAAAAAAAAAGAAATACGAGTTTTGACAATAAAATAAACAAACGCTATTTATCAGTGATAAATTTATTTAATTCCTTTTTGGTTCAACAATTCCACTTGCTCCTCCATTATTGATTGTAACGGGCAAACAATGAATTGCATCTTCTAGCCATTTTTCTGGGTATTTATTTGATAGCAGATTGCATACTGTACGCCACGCTTGAAAAATTAAACTCTTGCCAAATCCTGTAGGCAAGCAACTGAGGACATCTCTGTTCAATAACAGTGTATCCAAACATACGCGTTGAAGGTCCTTCAACAAAGTCACGCCATGTATTTGGCAAGTCTGTGATATCTTTGTCCGTTTCACTGGTGTGTTTCAGTCAGGACTTAGATTGCAGCACACACAGAACAGAGGGAGTGTCGTTGGGGGGGAGGGGGAACCGGCACACTGAGACAGACAATTCGATTAACCAATAGGGAAGCTGCCACTGGCTCCCAGCAGCAGGGGTTTCTCCCTTTTGCCCCAGAAAGTACATGCGTTCGTCCAGACTAGGATATTATTGTCTCATAACAAACAAATAAATAATATGAACCTTCCACAAATACAATGAGCTTCAGAAATATTTTTCTTAACTTACAAACAAAATAACGGTTCACAAATAAAATAAAAATAATTGGTTCACAAATGTTTTGCACTCGTATACAAATCTCTCCTGGAAAATTATGATTGCGCATTCATCGCCTGGGGCTGGTCGAATTGCTTGCTTTCATTCGTTGATTTTTTTAAAACAATCTCCACAGCAAGATGTGCAAATAAATCCACAAATTGTTTTGTTTTCACTGAGTATAGTCCACCCAATCAGATTACCTGTCAGATGGTAGGTAAACAATTACCTACCATCACCTGCGGAAAATTATATGCCATAAAGCTGGCTAAAATCTGTTTATGGGGCATTTCATGTATGAGTACTACTTAATAGAGTATGATCAGAGGAACTGGAAAAATAAATGAATTAAGATGTAATGACTGAACACTAACCATTGGTACGGATGCAGCCAAACGAGAAATACCCCCAGTTAACACTTTTGTGGTGAAAAAAAAGCATTTAGGGGAAGTAAATGATAATAGATTGTTGAGGAACTCCACTTCCCACAATACCCTGCTCAGATTAGATCATTCCTATTACTACAGCTCACCTGTACTCTTTGCGTGGTTTGGAGAATTGCCTCAGGTTGTAAACAGGAGCAGGGAAACGTTCGCTTGGTTGAGAGCCTCGGCAAAATAGCATGCAGACCTCTTCCTCCATAGTTTGGTGTGCGCTGGAGCTTGCCATTGAGCCATAACACGGTCTTCTGTCGCATGCTGCAGCAAGGGTTTCTATGAAACTCTCGCTGGTTAAGAGATTATTTTCTATTTCTCTAGCTCTTTGGGCCATTCCCTGTGAAATTTGGTGCCCCTACTTGAAAGGTCCTAATACCAAGAAAATAAGGACCCCTTAATGAAGTCCAAATTATTGCCTCATTCAAATTTTAATTATTTAACGTTTTTGTTTGCTTATCCTTGATTGTACTGTCAAATTTTACTGATGCTAATGTTAAACTTGTTTTGCTCAGTAGCCCATGAAGAAAAAAAGAAGATTGCTGCACATTGCTTTGTAAAGAAGATAATCAGGCATATCTTGTGATATGCCTGATTATAAACTGAGTTATTTATATATTCAGAATTGTAATTTATATATTCAGGAATTGTATTTATATATTCAGAATTGAATTTATATATTCAGAATTGTAATTTATATATTCGGGAATAGTATTTATATATTCAGAATTGTAATTTATATATTCAGAATTGTAATTTATATATTTGGGAATTGAATTTATATATTCAGAATTGAATTTATACATTCGGGAATTGAATTTATATATTCAGAATTGAATTTATATATTCGGCAATTGAATTTATATAATCAGGAATTGTAATTTATATATTCAGAATTGAATTTATATATTCAGAATTGAATTTATATATTCGGGAATTGTATTTATATATTCAGAATTGTAATTTATATATTCAGAGTTGCGTTTATATATTCAGGAATTGTATTTATATATTCAGAATTGTAATTTATATATTCGGGAATTGAATTTATATATTCAGAATTTAATTTATATATTCGGCAATTTAATTTATATATTCAGGAATTATATTTATATATTCAGAATTGTAATTTATATATTCAGAATTGTAATTTATATATTCGGGAATTGTATTTATATATTCAGAATTGTAATTTATATATTCAGAGTTTCATTTATATATTCAGAATTGTAATTTATATATTCGGAAATTGTATTTATATATTCAGAATTGTAATTTATATATTCAGAGTTCCATTTATATATTCTTAATATAAACTTCTCAAAAAAGAATTTATAGCCCTTGTATAGTTTGGACCGTTTAACGTTCACTAGCAATGCTTCGACAATGCGGATAACATCGGACATAGTGGCAGAGCTATTAGGGACTGTGAGAACACATGTCGCTGTTTAGGCTCAATTTTTCACTGTCAGAAATGGACTTGCGTCCGTAGCAATGGTAACCGGAAACAAAGTATCCCTACATCTGGTTTTGGTCGCCATCTTGTGAAATAGGCCTATTGTGTTCTGGCCTGTGTCATTTCAAACCCACTTTGAAATACCTCTTGTCATTCCTACTGTCATCATTTTACTAATAAGTATCATATGTGGTACCTTATCAAATGCTTTTAAAAATATAAGTATATAATATCATAAGCCTTGTTATGGTCAGAACACTTGGTAGCTTTTTCAAAAAGGTTTGTCATACATGACCTTCTCTTGCCAAAGCCATAATGGCTAGCCCTTAGGATGTTGTTATTTTCAAGAAACAATTAAAACTTGTCTGTAATGATTGATTCCAGTATTATACATTTGATGCAAGTTGAACTGACAGGCCTGAAGGTTCCTGTATATATTGGTATAAGGCTCCTTCTTTATTCCTGTGCACCTGACATCCTCCTTCACTTTCATTTTCCTACTACAATATTGAAAGAAACGTTTAAGATTACTTTTTGCATCTTGGGTAATTTGCCTTTCAAAGAACCTCTTTTAGCTTCCGGTATTTCTTCTTTAACCTTCTTTAAGTTTTTTTTTCTTAAACTCCTCCATATGGCTTTGTTCATTCACTGGGGAGCCTGCTTATTCAACTTACTCTTCCTTACCTTTGGAATAAATTTACATTGTGCCTCATGAATACCCCCTTTGCCCCACTTTTCATTCACAGTTTTGCAATCAAGAAGTTGCACCCAGTCTATATTACTTAAATTCGCTTGCATCTTGTTAAAATTGGCTCACACAAAATTTTAAATTCTAAGAGTAGGTCCTATTAATTTGCCAAAATATATCAAAACTAACTGCATTACCTCTATGCTGCAGATTCAGATTATATAGCACCAGATTCAGAACTGATTTCCCTCTTGTAGGCTGACTTACATACTGTGCCAGAAAAGGTCAACATGCATGTCCCTGGCCAAAAACCTTGAGTAAAAAATGTGTGACCATATTTTATGTTAGTTCTGGCAGGCCACGAGAGTCAAGCCGCTCCGGCTGAATCAGCTGATGCTCAGCTGAGTGATGTTCGCCTATCACAGTACATTCACTTAACAGGGCGGTCTACTTAAACAGCCTCCCTCTACTCATTCGGCTGCTCCTCCTGCATGCAAGCTTGCTGCACATTGCTTTGTAAATCGGCGCTTCTTCCTGCAATCCAGCTACGGCACGCTGCCAGTCTAAACCACGTCTGCTCGCTACATGCTCGCTGCTAACCTGAGCTCACAGTCTACGCACTATGAGGAAGTCTTGCTATTTATTTGCATTGCTCCTTACCTCTAAGATCTATAGCTGCAGCATGCAGGCGATCCATTTGTGGCCAGCCACGAAAAGCGTTGTTTTAAGCGACAATGTACTGATATTGAGGATACAGATGCGCTGTCTTCACTGCTACCTGGCCAGGGAGCTTCATTCAAGGAGCGCTGCTTTTGCAGCAGCCTCCGCCCCTCCATGGAGAATGCCATGTTCAAGCCTGGAAGCTGCTGCCACGTCCATAGGCCATCTGCTAGTCTAGCGGTAAACGCATGTGTTGAATATACACTGTGTTACCAACTATTTTCTATGGAAAGTAGCTAAGGCCTCTTCTAAAACTAAGTCGCTAAATTGGCAACACCGAATATACATATTTGATTGCGGGGACGTCTCGTAGAGGGGCTGGTTTCACGAATATCCCAAGTCTTTCGCTAAAAGTGGAAACGTTCCAACATATGCTGGGCACAGTTAATGGCATGCTTATTGGTGAGTTTCTCACCATCAGAGTCAATGCTAGATGCTCTCGCTGCTAAAGAATCCCTGGCTTGAATACTTTCGGCTACCTTCTGGAATGCAGTAGAATCGGGTCGTAGGCTACATCCCCTAGTCGATCAGAGTGGAGTTTCCAATCAATCGTTTTTATGCGAATTTGGGATTTGTGCACGTAAACCTAACGCCGGGCACCCACCGCACGCGTAGCGTAAGCGGCGCGTAAGCAGCACGACGAAGCAGCACTGTGCGGCGCGTAGCGTGTCTACACTGGTTCCGTTTGTGTCGCGCAAAGGCTTGCTTAAAGCTCTATATTCCTAGTAGCTCTCGCAGTCTGCAGTGGGATTACATCGTGTATTTCACGTTTGTTCACGACTGTTGATAATGGGTAAGTGAATACTTGGTGAGAGACCTTTTTCAGTCTGGTAATATGGTAATATTTTTAACAGATGTAAATACGTGAACACTTTAAAGAATTACCATAAGCTTAAATCGCAACATAGCCTACATAATAATCAATCTCAAATTGCATTCATTTATTTGCTTGGTTAACAAGCCTGCCAACTTTATGAAGTATATGTAATGATCATAATAATAATAATAATAATAATAATAATAATAATAATAATAATAATAATAATAAATAATCCATAATCACCCATTGGGAATTCCCGTGTCGTCTTGTTGTCAAAAACATTTATGTGATCATATTTAGTAAAATCAGTTAATCGCCAAAAAGATTTCGTAACAGTTTAAACTTGAAGGGATATGAACAACCCAACGTCATGAACACCGGAAGCTTTGAAGTAAGCTTTGCTTACAACTTCATTTATAAAATAGGTGCATTTTCATCGGCAGGACCACAAAATCTGCACTGTGGATTATCTGATTTTATTAACAAGCCCTTTATGAAAGCACGGCGAACAAAGACATCGGAAAAGTCAAATAGGCTGAGCAATGGTTGGTTAAAAACTACCTTCCAACACTCGAGCTAACAAACCGCTGCTCGGTGCATTCACTTCTACATCATTCAATAGGCTACGTCTTTCTGTGGTGTATTTTCAAATTTACCTTGCCCCCTCCGCAAAATAAGATAGCGAAACTAAGTTTGCCTTTTTCCCAGGTTCCAGTTTTAATTTTTTTTTCCTGCCAGGATAATAGAAAAACGAAAAGGCTTGTATTTTTTAGCTGCTTATAAAATATCTGGTGTTTATCTGGTTTTATCTTTCTCCACTACTGCAAGAGGGAACTAGGGACACACCCCCAGTAATATAAGGATTAAATATAAATCAGAGCATGTATACCTAGCATTTTAGAGCATATTTCTGTGTATAAACAGGCCATTGTGATGCGCGACAAGCCGAAAAAAATAGAACAGAAGCAAAAAACTACGCTTCAGTTCGCTTGTGTCGCGTAAGCTTCGCAGCCGGTTCGCGACGCATTCGCATCTGGTGGAGACGACGTTGCCCGCTGCCGTTGTAACAGTACTTCAACTACGCTTCAGTTACGCGCGTAATACGCGCATAGTGCGCTCGTGGTCGATACGCGTGCGGTGGGTGCCCGGCTTAAGCGGAAATGTCTGAATTGGGAAACGCCAAAGTTCTCACACTTGGCTGAGATGGAAAAGTAGGCGTATCGATAAAGAAAACTTTGTTGATTGTGAACGGCTAATGGATTATGGGCAGTCGCTACTACGCACCTACTAGATAGCCCCCATGCCTCACACAGGCCTAGGCTATAGTTTGTGCTTGTGTAGGCTAATGGCCTACTTCCTGGTGTAGAGAGGATTGGACTCCGAGATGGCCAGTTAAGGGCGGCAGGTCGTGTTGCAAAGAGCAGAGATGCAGAGTTGCCTAAGTTGTTCAAAGCTGCACTCTAACCTATCGGCAAGTAGGCTATAGCATACGTTGTAAAATGCAAACCAGCTTTCGGCTTTCGACTTCATAACCAGATAAAGTTTTCCTCCACTGATTCACGATTTGCGTTTAAAAAGCCGGTTCCCTATCGGGACCCAATCATCACGACACCAAAAATGAAAACATTCAATTCATATTGGTATTAAATCTGCGAGGATACAATTTGGTTGGCTATTTTTGTTGACTCGTCCAACTAGTTCTCTCAATATCGTGCTGTTTGCAAGACATGAATGGGTGCGTTTAGTGGTGTGTCGTTCGCGAACGATTCGTTCAAAGGAACGACTCTTTTGGGTGAACGAAGTGTACTGAATCACTTCGTGAAACGATTCGTTCGCGAATGTTACATGCCAGCCAGATGCCTCCGTTCTGCTACCTCAGGACGCCTAGCACCTCCCCCTCTTCGCACCTGCACTTCCAGAACACGTCTCCTGTCTGTTCTGGCCCCACGATGGTGGAATGACCTCCCTGTGGAGGTCAGAACAGCTGAGACACTGACCCATTTCAAACGACGACTGAAGACTCACCTCTTCAGGCTGCACCTCTCCCCATCCCTCCCTACCCCCCTGTAAACGACTGTAAGCTTAGGGTTGTAACTAGGCAGCTGTTTCGTAGGTGACTTAGGTGCATTAACTGTCTTAACTACTGCTTGTATTTTTTCCATAGACTGCGTTGTTGCCGCTCTCGTTGTTTAGTGTTAATCAGTTTAACCTTCAGGGTCCAAGTTGAACTATGCGGTTGTTCCCTGCACTTGGACCGGTACTTCTCTCTAGGGGTTTCGTCATACTTGTTCCTGGTTATGGTTATACACTTTGTTGTACGTCGCTCTGGATAAGAGCATCTGCCAAATGCCTGTAATGTAATGTAATGTAATGTAATGAATTGGTCGTTCACTGACTGACTATCGTTCGCAGTTCAGTTCACTGAACGTACTACGCCCGCCCCGAATCGTTCGCGAACGACAGTATACTTGCCCGAATCGTTCGTGAACGACACAACAGTAGCTACTTTTGCCCGAATCGTTCGCGAACGACACAGCAGTACAGTACACTTCCCGAATCGTTCGCGAACAACACAACAATAGTTCGTTCCTCTTGCTGTAGCGAATGAGGAGGCTCTGGTGAGGAAAGTGGGTACGGTATGGAAATGTGGTTAATAAATGGATAATAATTGAACTTCACTGTCAAGTGTGCTGTTGATTTTCAACGAAATAACAAGCCTTTTTTAAAAAACGTCTCAAAGTAGGCTAGGCAAGGCTACTATTTAGCCTGTATCTACTTAGCCAACGTAGCCTATATCAGCAATTTCTCTTTCAAGCAGCCGTTAAATTCATGGTAAAGAAATCAGCATCTAGGGCTAAAACAACACATTTTGGGAAATTTAGTAAAATAAAATGGCCATATCAAACACATTCTTTCAAAACTAGAATAAAAATTCTTTAGAATAAAATCGAAACGAAAACAAAATTTTATTAAAAATAGTGAAAGAAAGTGCTTGGTTCTTGGCTGTTAAATATTCTGTGGGAAAATGCCCTGTCTATAGCCTACTTTTTAAACTGGAAAACTACATTCAATTAAAATAAAATAACATGCTAATATATGAACCGTGGTTCGCCTGTTTTCATTTTCGGTAGGCTACTAACCGTCCGCTGTTTTCGGTACACTGGGTTTTTTCACACCCCTAATCTTTATCCAACTAAATTCTCAGCTCACTGGCTTATCCTTCACGAACGACCGTTCTCAGTTCACTCGTCAACAAAATTATGAATAGCATTAAAAGATGTGAATTACAGCAATAAATATGAATGACAACTAAATATACGTCAGCAGAATATACGCATGGCAACGAATATATGAATAGCAGAACACAATATGAATAGCAGAGCAAAAAATGGAAAAAACTGAAAAATAATACCAATCAAGTACAAAATAATTGTTCATAGTCTTCAGGCAGTGCAAAAAGAAAAAAAAAAGAAATTCGAGTTTTGACAATAAAATAAACAAACGCTATTTATCAGTGATAAATTTATTTAATTCCTTTTTGGTTCAACAATTCCACTTGCTCCTCCATTATTGATTGTAACGGGCAAACAATGAATTGCATCTTCTAGCCATTTTTCTGGGTATTTATTTGATAGCAGATTGCATACTGTACGCCACGCTTGAAAAATTAAACTCTTGCCAAATCCTGTAGGCAAGCAACTGAGGACATCTCTGTTCAATAACAGTGTATCCAAACATACGCGTTGAAGGTCCTTCAACAAAGTCACGCCATGTATTTGGCAAGTCTGTGATAGCTTTGTCCGTTTCACTGGTGTGTTTCAGTCAGGACTTAGATTGAAGCACACACAGAACAGAGGGAGTGTCGTTGGGGGGGAGGGGGAACCGGTACACTGAGACAGACAATTCGATTAACCAATAGGGAAGCTGCCGCTGGCTCCCAGCAGCAGGGGTTTCTCCCTTTTGCCCCAGAAAGTACATGCGTTCGTCCAGACTAGGATATTATTGTCTCATAACAAACAAATAAATAATATGAACCTTCCACAAATACAATGAGCTTCAGAAATATTTTTCTTAACTTACAAACAAAATAACGGTTCACAAATAAAATAAAAATAATTGGTTCACAAATGTTTTGCACTCGTATACAAATCTCTCCTGGAAAATTATGATTGCGCATTCATCGCCTGGGGCTGGTCGAATTGCTTGCTTTCATTCGTTGATTTTTTTAAAACAATCTCCACAGCAAGATGTGCAAATAAATCCACAAATTGTTTTGTTTTCACTGAGTATAGTCCACCCAATCAGATTACCTGTCAGATGGTAGGTAAACAATTACCTACCATCACCTGCGGAAAATTATATGCCATAAAGCTGGCTAAAATCTGTTTATGGGGCATTTCATGTATGAGTACTACTTAATAGAGTATGATCAGAGGAACTGGAAAAATAAATGAATTAAGATGTAATGACTGAACACTAACCATTGGTACGGATGCAGCCAAACGAGAAATACCCCCAGTTAACACTTTTGTGGTGAAAAAAAAGCATTTAGGGGAAGTAAATGATAATAGATTGTTGAGGAACTCCACTTCCCACAATACCCTGCTCAGATTAGATCATTCCTATTACTACAGCTCACCTGTACTCTTTGCGTGGTTTGGAGAATTGCCTCAGGTTGTAAACAGGAGCAGGGAAACGTTCGCTTGGTTGAGAGCCTCGGCAAAATAGCATGCAGACCTCTTCCTCCATAGTTTGGTGTGCGCTGGAGCTTGCCATTGAGCCATAACACGGTCTTCTGTCGCATGCTGCAGCAAGGGTTTCTATGAAACTCTCGCTGGTTAAGAGATTATTTTCTATTTCTCTAGCTCTTTGGGCCATTCCCTGTGAAATTTGGTGCCCCTACTTGAAAGGTCCTAATACCAAGAAAATAAGGACCCCTTAATGAAGTCCGAATTATTGCCTCATTCAAATTTTAATTATTTAACGTTTTTGTTTGCTTATCCTTGATTGTACTGTCAAATTTTACTGATGCTAATGTTAAACTTGTTTTGCTCAGTAGCCCATGAAGAAAAAAAGAAGATTGCTGCACATTGCTTTGTAAAGAAGATAATCAGGCATATCTTGTGATATGCCTGATTATAAACCGAGTTATTTATATGTACAGAATTGTAATTTATATATTCGGGAATTGAATTTATATATTCGGCAATTGAATTTATATATTCAGGAAATGTATTTATATATTCGGAATTGAATTTATATATTCGGGAATTTAATTTACATATTCAGAATTATATTTATATATTCAGAATTGAATTTATATATTCAGAATTGTAATTTATATATTCGGGAATTGAATTTATATATTCAGAACAGTATTTATATATTCGGGAATTGTATTTATATATTCAGAATTGTAATTTATATAATCGGGAATTGTATTTATATAATCAGAATTGTCATTTATATATTCAGAATTGTAATTTATATATTCGGGAATTGTATTTATATATTCAGAATTGTAATTTATATATTCGGGAATAGTATTTATATATTCAGAATTGTAATTTATATATTCAGAGTTGCGTTTATATATTCAGAATTGTAATTTATATATTCGGGAATTGTATTTATATATTCAGAATTGTAATTTATATATTCAGAGTTGCATTTATATATTCTTAATATAAACTTCTCAAAAAAGAATTTATAGCCCTTGTCTAGTTTGGACCGCTTAACGTTCACTGGCAATGCTTCGACAATGCGGATAACATCGGACATAGTGGCAGAGCTATTAGGGACTGTGAGAACACATGTCGCTGTTTAGGCTCAATTTTTCGCTGTCAGAAATGGACTTGCGTCTGTAGCAATGGTAACCGGAAACAAAGTATCCCTACATTCATTTTTGGTCGCCATCTTGTGAAATAGGCCTATTGTGTTCTGGCCTGTGTCATTTCAAACCCACTTTGAAATGCCTCTTGTCATTCCTACTGTCATCATTTTACTAATAAGTGTCATATGTGGTACCTTATCAAATGCTTTTAAAAATATAAGTATATAATATCATAAGCCTTGTTATGGTCAGAACACTTGGTAGCTTTTTCCAAAAGGTTTGTCATACATGACCTTCTCTTGCCAAAGCCATAATGGCTAGCCCTTAGGATGTTGTTATTTTCAAGAAACAATTAAAACTTGTCTGTAATGATTGATTCCAGTATTATACATTTGATGCAAGTTAAACTGACAGGCCTGAAGGTTCCTGTATATATTGGTATAAGGCTCCTTCTTTATTCCTGTGCACCTGACATCCTCCTTCACTTTCATTTTCCTACTACAATATTGAAAGAAACGTTTAAGATTACTTTTTGCATCTTGGGTAATTTGCCTTTCAAAGAACCTCTTTTAGCTTCCGGTATTTCTTCTTTAACCTTCTTTAAGTTTTTTTTCTTAAACTCCTCCGTATGGCTTTGTTCATTCACTGGGGAGCCTGCTTATTCAACTTACTCTTCCTTACCTTTGGAATAAATTTACATTGTGCCTCATGAATACCCCCTTTGCCCCACTTTTCATTCACAGTTTTGCAATCAAGAAGTTGCACCCAGTCTATATTACTTAAATTCGCTTGCATCTTGTTAAAATTGGCTCACACAAAATTTTAAATTCTAAGAGTAGGTCCTATTAATTTGCCAAAATATATCAAAACTAACTGCAGAATGAGCACTTGTCCCAAGTGGCTCCATTACCTCTATGCTGCAGATTCAGATTATATAGCACCAGATTCAGAACTGATTTCCCTCTTGTAGGCTGACTTACATACTGTGCCAAAAAAGGTCAACATGCATGTCCCTGGCCAAAAACCTTGAGTAAAAAATGTGTGGCCATATTTTATGTTAGTTCTGGCAGGCCACGAGAGTCAAGCCGCTCCGGCTGAATCAGCCGATGCTCAGCTGAGTGATGTTCGCCTATCACAGTACATTCCCTCTACGCATTCGGCTGCTCCTCCTGCATGCAAGCTTGCTGCACATTGCTTTGTAAATCGGCGCTTCTTCCTGCAATCCAGCTACGGCACGCTGCCAGTCTAAACCACGTCTGCTCGCTACATGCTCGCTGCTAACCTGAGCTCACAGTCTACGCACTATGAGGAAGTCTTGCTATTTATTTGCATTGCTCCTTAGCTCTAAGCTCTATAGCTGCAGCATGCAGGCGATCCATTTGTGGCCAGCCACGAAAAGCGTTGTTTTAAGCGACAATGTACTGATATTGAGGATACAGATGCGCTGTCTTCACTGCTACCTGGCCAGGGAGCTTCATTCAAGGAGCGCTGCTTTTGCAGCAGCCGCCGCCCCTCCATGGAGAATGCCATGTTCAAGCCTGGAAGCTGCTGCCACGTCCATAGGCCATCTGCTAGCTGAATATTATAGTCGGGTAATGTCATCAACCTTATTAAAATTCTGCTGAGCTCTGAGTCTAGCGGTAAACGCATGTGTTGAATATACACTGTGTTACCAACTATTTTCTATGGAAAGTAGCTAAGGCCTCTTCTAAAACTAAGTCGCTAAATTGGCAACACCGAATATACATATTTGATTGCGGGGACGTCTCGTAGAGGGGCTGGTTTCACGAATATCCCAAGTCTTTCGCTAAAAGTGGAAACGTTCCAACATATGCTGGGCACAGTTAATGGCATGCTTATTGGTGAGTTTCTCACCATCAGAGTCAATGCTAGATGCTCTCGCTGCTAAAGAATCCCTGGCTTGAATACTTTCGGCTACCTTCTGGAATGCAGTAGAATCGGGTCGTAGGCTACATCCCCTAGTCGATCAGAGTGGAGTTTCCAATCAATCGTTTTTATGCGAATTTGGGATTTGTGCACGTAAACCTAACGCCGGGCACCCACCGCACGCGTAGCGTAAGCGGCGCGTAAGCAGCACGACGAAGCAGCACTGTGCGGCGCGTAGCGTGTCTACACTGGTTCCGTTTGTGTCGCGCAAAGGCTTGCTTAAAGCTCTATATTCCTAGTAGCTCTCGCAGTCTGCAGTGGGATTACATCGTGTATTTCACGTTTGTTCACGACTGTTGATAATGGGTAAGTGAATACTTGGTGAGAGGCCTTTTTCAGTCTGGTAATATGGTAATATTTTTAACAGATGTAAATACGTGAACACTTTAAAGAATTACCATAAGCTTAAATCGCAACATAGCCTACATAATAATCAATCTCAAATTGCATTCATTTATTTGCTTGGTTAACAAGCCTGCCAACTTTATGAAGTATATGTAATGATCATAATAATAATAATAATAATAATAATAATAATAATAATAATAATAAATAATCCATAATCACCCATTGGGAATTCCCGTGTCGTCTTGTTGTCAAAAACATTTATGTGATCATATTTAGTAAAATCAGTTAATCGCCAAAAAGATTTCGTAACAGTTTAAACTTGAAGGGATATGAACAACCCAACGTCATGAACACCGGAAGCTTTGAAGTAAGCTTTGCTTACAACTTCATTTATAAAATAGGTGCATTTTCATCGGCAGGACCACAAAATCTGCACTGTGGATTATCTGATTTTATTAACAAGCCCTTTATGAAAGCACGGCGAACAAAGACATCGGAAAAGTCAAATAGGCTGAGCAATGGTTGGTTAAAAACTACCTTCCAACACTCGAGCTAACAAACCGCTGCTCGGTGCATTCACTTCTACATCATTCAATAGGCTACGTCTTTCTGTGGTGTATTTTCAAATTTACCTTGCCCCCTCCGCAAAATAAGATAGCGAAACTAAGTTTGCCTTTTTCCCAGGTTCCAGTTTTAATTTTTTTTTCCTGCCAGGATAATAGAAAAACGAAAAGGCTTGTATTTTTTAGCTGCTTATAAAATATCTGGTGTTTATCTGGTTTTATCTTTCTCCACTACTGCAAGAGGGAACTAGGGACACACCCCCAGTAATATAAGGATTAAATATAAATCAGAGCATGTATACCTAGCATTTTAGAGCATATTTCTGTGTATAAACAGGCCATTGTGATGCGCGACAAGCCGAAAAAAATAGAACAGAAGCAAAAAACTACGCTTCAGTTCGCTTGTGTCGCGTAAGCTTCGCAGCCGGTTCGCGACGCATTCGCATCTGGTGGAGACGACGTTGCCCGCTGCCGTTGTAACAGTACTTCAACTACGCTTCAGTTACGCGCGTAATACGCGCATAGTGCGCTCGTGGTCGATACGCGTGCGGTGGGTGCCCGGCTTAAGCGGAAATGTCTGAATTGGGAAACGCCAAAGTTCTCACACTTGGCTGAGATGGAAAAGTAGGCGTATCGATAAAGAAAACTTTGTTGATTGTGAACGGCTAATGGATTATGGGCAGTCGCTACTACGCACCTACTAGATAGCCCCCATGCCTCACACAGGCCTAGGCTATAGTTTGTGCTTGTGTAGGCTAATGGCCTACTTCCTGGTGTAGAGAGGATTGGACTCCGAGATGGCCAGTTAAGGGCGGCAGGTCGTGTTGCAAAGAGCAGAGATGCAGAGTTGCCTAAGTTGTTCAAAGCTGCACTCTAACCTATCGGCAAGTAGGCTATAGCATACGTTGTAAAATGCAAACCAGCTTTCGGCTTTCGACTTCATAACCAGATAAAGTTTTCCTCCACTGATTCACGATTTGCGTTTAAAAAGCCGGTTCCCTATCGGGACCCAATCATCACGACACCAAAAATGAAAACATTCAATTCATATTGGTATTAAATCTGCGAGGATACAATTTGGTTGGCTATTTTTGTTGACTCGTCCAACTAGTTCTCTCAATATCGTGCTGTTTGCAAGACATGAATGGGTGCGTTTAGTGGTGTGTCGTTCGCGAACGATTCGTTCAAAGGAACGACTCTTTTGGGTGAACGAAGTGTACTGAATCACTTCGTGAAACGATTCGTTCGCGAATGTTACATGCCAGCCAGATGCCTCCGTTCTGCTACCTCAGGACGCCTAGCACCTCCCCCTCTTCGCACCTGCACTTCCAGAACACGTCTCCTGTCTGTTCTGGCCCCACGATGGTGGAATGACCTCCCTGTGGAGGTCAGAACAGCTGAGACACTGACCCATTTCAAACGACGACTGAAGACTCACCTCTTCAGGCTGCACCTCTCCCCATCCCTCCCTACCCCCCTGTAAACGACTGTAAGCTTAGGGTTGTAACTAGGCAGCTGTTTCGTAGGTGACTTAGGTGCATTAACTGTCTTAACTACTGCTTGTATTTTTTCCATAGACTGCGTTGTTGCCGCTCTCGTTGTTTAGTGTTAATCAGTTTAACCTTCAGGGTCCAAGTTGAACTATGCGGTTGTTCCCTGCACTTGGACCGGTACTTCTCTCTAGGGGTTTCGTCATACTTGTTCCTGGTTATGGTTATACACTTTGTTGTACGTCGCTCTGGATAAGAGCATCTGCCAAATGCCTGTAATGTAATGTAATGTAATGTAATGAATTGGTCGTTCACTGACTGACTATCGTTCGCAGTTCAGTTCACTGAACGTACTACGCCCGCCCCGAATCGTTCGCGAACGACAGTATACTTGCCCGAATCGTTCGTGAACGACACAACAGTAGCTACTTTTGCCCGAATCGTTCGCGAACGACACAGCAGTACAGTACACTTCCCGAATCGTTCGCGAACAACACAACAATAGTTCGTTCCTCTTGCTGTAGCGAATGAGGAGGCTCTGGTGAGGAAAGTGGGTACGGTATGGAAATGTGGTTAATAAATGGATAATAATTGAACTTCACTGTCAAGTGTGCTGTTGATTTTCAACGAAATAACAAGCCTTTTTTAAAAAACGTCTCAAAGTAGGCTAGGCAAGGCTACTATTTAGCCTGTATCTACTTAGCCAACGTAGCCTATATCAGCAATTTCTCTTTCAAGCAGCCGTTAAATTCATGGTAAAGAAATCAGCATCTAGGGCTAAAACAACACATTTTGGGAAATTTAGTAAAATAAAATGGCCATATCAAACACATTCTTTCAAAACTAAATTGTTTAGAATAAAATCGAAACGAAAACAAAATTTTATTAAAAATAGTGAAAGAAAGTGCTTGGTTCTTGGCTGTTAAATATTCTGTGGGAAAATGCCCTGTCTATAGCCTACTTTTTAAACTGGAAAACTACATTCAATTAAAATAAAATAACATGCTAATATATGAACCGTGGTTCGCCTGTTTTCATTTTCGGTAGGCTACTAACCGTCCGCTGTTTTCGGTACACTGGGTTTTTTCACACCCCTAATCTTTATCCAACTAAATTCTCAGCTCACTGGCTTATCCTTCACGAACAACCGTTCTCAGTTCACTAGTCAACAAAATTATGAATAGCATTAAAAGATGTGAATTACAGCAATAAATATGAATGACAACTAAATATAAGTCAGCAGAATATACGCATGGCAATGAATATATGAATAGCAGAACACAATGTGAATAGCAGAGAAAAAAATGGAAAAAACTGAAAAATAATACCAATCAAGTACAAAATAATTGTTCATAGTCTTCAGGCAGTGCAAAAAGAAAAAAAAAAGAAAAACCATGATTAGGGAGGTGTGACCACACAGCGCACACACACACACTTCCATTGACAGTTGTCAATCTGCGAACCATCATCATAGTTTGTCTCTCCAGTTGACCTAACTGGACCGGGCTATGCATCATCTTCAAACGTATCCTTTTGGCAGGACTCGCTAACGATAGCGCAACGGTAGGTTAGCCTCGTTGTGACGCCTAATGGGCAGAAGCAGTAATATGTTCATTGCAGAATGCGTTTCCCCCCACTTTTTAAAAGATGCATAGACTCATCAGCCTCATATAACTCCGTTCACAAACTGGTCTCTCTTTTAAGGCAAGGGTTTCAACCCCTAAGTACCCACTGTTGGAAACTGCATTTCCACCTCAAGCTTTTAAATCTGAGAAAATGAAGGAACTCGTGTCATTATTGCATACTAGCACCGTTTTCCATCCTCTCCTCCATGACCCGGTACCTGTGGTGGCGCCCCCATGCGAGCCCTGAGCAGATTTTCTCGCTCCTTTACCGTGGGACTCACAACACTGCATACTGTAGATCTCTCCCTGCTCTATCAATCCTGGTTCCATTTATGAGCTTGTTATCAGACCCTTGATGGGCTGCATCAGGTGTGGCAGATAACCAAATAATGACCAATCTTTTAAGAAAAAAAACATCCCAGAAGATATTTTTGAAAATTTTGTACACCCAGACTGTAAATTTCAGCAGGTGGCCATCCCTGCATGATGAGGCTGTGGGCCTTCCAGATCCTTCTTTCTTTATCCCCCAGCTGGTCACGTCCTCTTCGGGGATGGGGCATATCCCTGCCTTCAGCATCCCGTGGCTGTCATCGCGCTGTATCGACAGCCTACAGCTGCTAAGAATATTTATTAAATCAAAGGTTCTCAATGCACGCACACACACTAAATAACATAACATTACTAAACAACGTAACTAAATATCGTTTCTACATCATTATGTATACCACCCAGACGCGTTGAGGCCCAGTTCAACTACCATCATGTCAAGGTGAGGTGCGTGATGGAGCGCACATTTGGGATGCTCAAAACCCGCTGGAGGGTTCTGGAGATCCATGCTCTGTTGTGGTTGCTGCCTGCTGCATCCCCCACAACCTGTCTGTCCATGAACGACATCTTGGAGGAGGAAGACCAACCACAGCATGAGGGAGAAGAGGAGGATGAGGGCGGCGAGGATGGGCAGTTGTCGTCTGGCAACAACCTCCGGGCTAGACTGGCAGCACAACTGTCTGCTCCAGTAGAGCTACCAGCAGTTCTGCAGGACCATAGAAAATTTGTGGACTGAACTGAAAAAGTGTCCGAGCAAGGAGGCCCACAAACCTGACTGAGTTACACCAGTTCTGTCAGGAAGAAATTCCGGTAAAATATCGAGAAGCTTGTGGAAGGCCACCCCAAGCGTTTGATTCAAGTTAAGCAATTAAAAGGCAATGCCACCTAATACTAACTAAGTGTTTAGGGAACACATTGGCCAAAAGTCCCCTGAAAGTTCAATAATCTTCTACTTGGGTACAAAGTACCTTTTACAAGCAAAAAAGTAGGCCTACAAATGAATTCCGTATTGCTGGCTAGAGGGTACACTTACATCCCAATAGGGTTGATCAATGAACAAGCGCAACTCATGCCCTCAAAAATATTTAGATTTAATTTATTCCATCTCTATAAACTATTGATGTTTGGGCCATATTGTAAGGTCTTCATCAGAATGCGTAAAACTCTGAAAGGGGACAGACTCGACATCATTAAGTTTAAATGGAGGCAGATGAACTTAATCTGCGGAGAAGGATGGGCTGAATCCTGGCCCCAACAATGACACATAATGTACCAATAAGGTACCACCCAAGTGCTTGGCACCTTTTCATACTTTACCGCACCCTGACCAGCCACACGGGCTAGCCACCAACGCAACCCCAACACCAGCACTAACCCAGCTGAAAATGCACCACTGCTGTTGCCAATTCATACATTTCCTTTTCTAGTGGCCACATGCTTTTCAGAAAGAAAAGAAAAAGGGTAATGCCCAGAAATGTCCTGAACACTTTAGAGTGACAAAACAGGGATACAGCCTGCCAGTGCATTATACTAATGACTGTGCATGGCTGTTTTACATTTTCAGGGCGAAAATCCGACATGGTATGCCCTTAATTTAGACTGGCCTCCAAAATATTCTTAGAACGACAGAAATTCCTTGAGCTGGCGCTTGAAATACGCCAGATTCTCACGAGATAATGTCTAAGCCACTCCCCAAAAACCAACACAGACAAACTGAATCCACACACTTTATTCCTAAAACTGTAGCTGTACCACCCCTAGTGGCACACCACACATATTTTATATATTATAATTTATACATATATGCGCAATGTGTGTACACACATTTTATACATATACATATATGACAAAGTTGGGAAAAAAGCAAGTATGCATCCAATTTTAAAACCCATCAATGGCCAACATACTGTAAAAACACTGATTATTAATGAGCCCAGAATTTGTACTAGTTTAGATTGTGCCAAAAAAAAGCACATTTATCTATCAGCACCTTTAAGAGCACTACACACTAAAAGGTCTGACCTTCTTACTTTGAAATGACTGAAACCGGAATTGTAAAGAAGCTCCTTGAAGGCAGTTGTGGGTGGGACCAATTATGACACGTCAACTGGATAGGACAGAGAGGACTGTCACTCAAAACAGCCTTGCACCATTAAACCTGCATTGCTTTGCACTTTGAAGCGGCGAATGCCAACATTACTGATTGCAAGAATGTTAACATTAATATAACAAAAAACTATTATTTTTATTTTTAGACAAAAAATATGAATTAGAATAATAAATTAATGAATGTATCTGTGCCACTGATGGTTTGAAAACTGCAAAAATCCAAGCCTACATCAGTGGTTCCCAGCCCTGCTCCCAGAGAGCCACAAGGTCTGCAGGTTTTTTTTTGTTAAGTTATTAATTTATAGATTAAAAACAGTTGATTACACAGTAACCTCAACTTTCCTGCATCTTAAATAGCTGATTTCACTATGACTCTTCAGGACCAGAGCTAAGGATTCATGTGTTTGTGTGTGTGTGAGCGTTTATTATAAATATATACACATTTACACTTTGTTTTGTGTCTAAATGAGTGGTATAAAATACTATATGACACTGCAGCTCTTATTAAACACAGTGATATTCATTGCTGTACAAGTCCTCTGCAGACACAGCTGAGCTGTCCCCTGGCTCCGCCCCAAACGGCACAGCCATTAAATGCACCTATCCCATCTGTACATCAGCACTATACAAAAAATAATGCTCTAAAAGCAGCCTATGGCAAATTCATATTACGTTTTTGTGTTTCTTTTCAGATTCAGTTTAAAGATGATTTCATATATATATATATACACACACATATATATATATATATATATATATATATATATTTAAACAATCTTTTAAGCAGAAAGGCAATGCAAACCTTCCAAAGTATATATATTTATGCATTTAAGAAATAAGACAAATTATACATTTAAAAACTTAGAATAAATAAGATGCAGGCATTTAATTTGGACACAATTTCATACCGGAAGAAAGAAATCAGCCTTTTTTAAAAAATATATATATATAAACAAAGACAGATTCAGATTCTGAGCGTGCGGTCTCTTTCGGTACTTCACACGGATGCTTGACCCGGACTCAGGGGTCAGGGGTCAGGGGTCAGCTCCGACTGGCTTCACTCCTCCGTTCCATCGTGTGTGACATTCTAGAACGTTCCAGCCCGTTCTGGAGCCCTCCCCGGCAGATCCGGGACAGAAGGAGGCAGTGCTGCCAGTGAGCGCTGGCTCTGCTGGCTGTGGGGAGCCCTGAAGTTCAGTGCTGTGCATATCTGAGTCGCGCTCCACTTCCTCCTCCAGGCTACGGCGCAGCCCTGCTTCCTGTCTGCTACAGCATGTTCATGATGAAGTTGTGCATCTGAGTCAGCACCACAAAGTGGACGGGCAGGCAGGAGCGCCGGTCCTGTGTGGCAGGGTCGCAGGTCAGCCAGGAGAGGGCGTTGTACTGCTCCAGCACAAATCTGGAAGGGGGACCACAAGGCTTCCTCAATCAGACAATACCACACCCTACACCAACCCCTACACTCAACCGTGAACCATTCAGAAAACAATTACACAACACTGGCAATGAAAAACAAAGAAGAATAAAAATAAAACCACTTCAATTTTGGTCAGAAGGGAGAGGAAAAAGTGAAATGCTGCAGCCAATCAGACGGCCACATTTGACAGGACACAGGTACCTGAGCACGTCTGAGGTGTGGTTGGAGTCCAGGGGGTGGGAGTGTTTACTGTGCAGGAGCTCGTCCGATTGCACGGTGGACACGTGCAGGTGTAGAGAGGCCTGGAGAGAGAGAGAGAGAGAGAGAGAGGGAGGGAGGGAGGGAGAGGGAGGGAAGGACAGACAGATTGAGATAAAGAGAGAGGGAGAGAGTGAGGGAGGGACACAGAGAGAAAGAGAGAGAGAGACAGTGAGAGACAGAGAAAGAGGGAGAGAGGGAGGAACAGAGAGAGAGCGGGAGAGAGGGAGGGACAGAGCGAGAGAGAGAGAGGGAGTGACCGAGAGAGAGAGCTCATCACACCGTTTTCCTCCCCAGGAAAGCTCCAGCTTCTGTGTAAAGGTGAATCAGGGGCTCTCCCCCGGAGGAGAAGGCTCGGCGAGGGTGTGTAAGTGTGAGGTTGTGTAAGGGTGAGGGTGTGTGAGGGTGTGTAAGGGTGTGTAAGGGTGAGTGTGTAAAGGTGATGTTGTGTAAGGGTGAGTGTGTAAAGGTGAGGTTGTGTAAGGGTGAGGGTGTGTAAGTGTGAGGTTGTGTAAGGGTGAGGGTGTGTAAGTGTGAGGTTGTGTAAGGGTGAGTGTGTAAAGGTGAGGTTGTGTAAGGGTGAGGGTGTGTGAGGGTGTGTAAGTGTGAGGTTGTGTAAGGGTGAGGGTGTGTAAGTGTGAGGTTGTGTAAGGGTGAGTGTGTAAAGGTGAGTGTGTGTAAGGGTGAGGGTGTGTAAGTGTGAGGTTGTGTAAGGGTGAGTGTGTGTAAGGGTGAGTGTGTAAAGGTGAGGGTGTGTAAGGGTAAGGGTGAGGGTGTGTAAGTGTGAGGTGGTGTAAGGGTAAGGCTGTGTAATGGTGAGTGTGTGTAAGTGTGAGGTTGTGTAAGGGTGTGTAAAGGTGAGTGTGTGTAAGTGTGAGGTTGTGTAAGGGTGAGGGTGTGTAAGTGTGAGGTTGTGTAAGGGTGAGTGTGTGTAAGGGTGAGCGTGTAAAGGTGAGGTTGTGTAAGGGTGAGGGTGTGTAAGTGTGAGGTTGTGTAAGGGTGAGTGTGTGTAAAGGTGAGTGTGTGTAAGGGTGAGGGTGTGTAAGTGTGAGGTTGTGTAAGGGTGAGTGTGTGTAAGGGTGAGTGTGTAAAGGTGAGGCTGTGTAAGGGTGAGGGTGTGTAAGGGTAAGGCTGTGTAATGGTGAGTGTGTGTAAGTGTGAGGTTGTGTAAGGGTGTGTAAAGGTGAGTGTGTGTAAGTGTGAGGTTGTGTAAGGGTGAGGTGTGTAAGTGTGAGGCTGTGTAAGGGTGTGTAAGGGTGAGTGTTTAAAGGTGAGGTTGTGTAAAGATGAGGGTGTGTAAGTGTGAGGTTGTGTAAGGGTGAGGGTGTGTGAGGGTGAGGGTATGTAAGTGTGATGTTGTGTAAGGGTGTGTAAAGGTGAGGTTGTGTAAGGGTGAGGGTGTGTAAGTGTGAGGTTGTGTAATGGTGAGTGTGTGTAAGTGTGAGTGTGTAAAGGTGAGGTTGTGTAAAGATGAGGGTGTAAGGGTAAGGCTGTGTAAGTGTGAGGGTGTGTAAGTGTGAGTGTGAGGTTGTGTAAGGGTGTGTAAGGGTGAGTGTGTAAAGGTGAGGTTGTGTAAGGGTGAGTGTGTAAAGGTGAGGTTGTGTAAGGGTGAGGTGTGTAAGTGTGAGGCTGTGTAAGGGTGTGTAAGGGTGAGTGTTTAAAGGTGAGGTTGTGTAAAGATGAGGGTGTGTAAGTGTGAGGTTGTGTAAGGGTGAGGGTGTGTGAGGGTGAGGGTATGTAAGTGTGATGTTGTGTAAGGGTGTGTAAAGGTGAGGTTGTGTAAGGGTGAGGGTGTGTAAGTGTGAGGTTGTGTAATGGTGAGTGTGTGTAAGTGTGAGGTTGTGTAAGGGTGTGTAATGGTGAGTGTGTGTAAGTGTGAGGTTGTGTAAGGGTGAGGGTGTGTGAGGGTGAGTGTGTAAAGGTGAGGTTGTGTAAAGATGAGGGTGTGTAAGGGTAAGGCTGTGTAAGTGTGAGGGTGTGTAAGTGTGAGTGTGAGGTTGTGTAAGGGTGTGTAAGGGTGAGTGTGTAAAGGTGAGGTTGTGTAAGGGTGAGTGTGTAAAGGTGAGGTTGTGTAAGGGTGAGGTGTGTAAGTGTGAGGCTGTGTAAGGGTGTGTAAGGGTGAGTGTTTAAAGGTGAGGTTGTGTAAAGATGAGGGTGTGTAAGTGTGAGGTTGTGTAAGGGTGAGGGTGTGTGAGGGTGAGGGTATGTAAGTGTGATGTTGTGTAAGGGTGTGTAAAGGTGAGGTTGTGTAAGGGTGAGGGTGTGTAAGTGTGAGGTTGTGTAATGGTGAGTGTGTGTAAGTGTGAGGTTGTGTAAGGGTGTGTAATGGTGAGTGTGTGTAAGTGTGAGGTTGTGTAAGGGTGAGGGTGTGTGAGGGTGAGTGTGTAAAGGTGAGGTTGTGTAAGGGTGAGGGTGTGTGAGGGTGAGAACGTACCTTCAGGAAGAGTGGGCACTGATTCCGCGCCTGTGGACAGGCTGACCAAAACCAGTCTGGCAACGGCCCAGCTTTAGCCGTAGAAACGAAGTAGCCCAGAGCCATGGGCTGCTGCAGCAGGTTGGGCGCTTCCTCGTGAGACTCCATCCGATCCGTACTCTGGCCCTGGAGGAGGGTGGAGAAGGGTGGAGAGGGGTGGAGGAGGGTGGAGAGGGATGGACAAGCGTGGAGAAAGGTGGAGAGGGATGGAGGAGGGTGCAGAAGGGTAGAGAGGGGTGGAGGAGAGTGGAGAGGGGTGGAGGAGGGTGGAGAAGGGTGCAGAAGGGTGGAGGAGGGTAGAGAGGGATGAAGAAGGGTGGGGAGGGATGGAGGAGGGTGGACAAGGGTGGAGGAGAAACACCATGAAATGGGCCCTTCACATGCATCACTGCAAACGTTTATCAAAAGATACATCAAAACCACTTAGTCAGATTTTATGCGCAAGTAAAACACAATCTGAACAAAAACAAATTTTCACCGTATAAAAAGGCCAAGTTACTCACACACACAAAGCACTATCTATAAGCGATTAATTCAAGCTTGCAAAATCAGCAGGTTCATACATTCATTGAAATGTCTTCTTCCACGAGGCGATTTTGTTATTTGACACTTAGATGTGACAAAGTTTGAATGACCACATTGTCTTCAGATGGTAAGATCAAAAAACACAGGGCCAAGTTATTTGAAACAATTTAGGAAACACTGGGTAGCATTGCTTTGGAATACAGCTTGTTTAATTTGTGTAAGGTAAGATAGCCAATATTGTTTCTTGTAAATTAGCCTAATTTTGATACCAATACTATTAATGGCAGGCCCAGAGTTTGCAAGCTTAAATTAATGACTTATAGATAGTGCTTTGTATGTGTGAGTAAGTTTTGTATATTGAAAACATGTTTTTTTTCAGATATAATGTTTTTGTACTGTTTGTTATAGGTAAGTAATTATAGTAATGCATATAAATGTAGGCTATGTGAGAGACATGCAGACACACAAATACATGCAAACACATTCTAGCTAAAAGAAAATCAGGCATGGATTCTGTCAATTTTCCTTTACCATGAATGACAAACAAAGGAAAGTGTTTGTCATATTTTTAAATGGAAGGGTTTTTAATGGGGTAGTGTGTAGCCTACACGACAAAGCTACTAAAACTTGGTATTGCATGGCTAACTAACTAGGCTGTGTGTAGAGGATCTATAGGGCTAGCTAACATTAATTTAGAAATGTGGCATTGCAGGATAGATGCAGTCAGTAGCCTAGTTAGAAAGTAGGTAACCTGTAGAAATGGCACAGCATAGAATTTGACCATTGTCACTTGAATACAACCCCTGGAAAAAATTATGGAATCACCACACTTGGAGGATGTCCACCCAGCTTTTTTACTTCATAGCAAATGAACAAATCACAGATATGACACAAAACTATTTTTGTTTAATAGCTGAACATTCTGGCTTCGTGAAACATACCTCAAACAAATTAAATAATTAAAAAAACATTTTTTTTATCTTTATATTTGAGGTTCAATTCACAGAAGTTATTTCAAGTGCTTAAGTACATCAAATTAAATCATTTAAATTAATGGCACATTTTTTCCAGATCAAGTAGAGGAAAGAATTATGGAATCACCTTGTAATTTGCATTTCTAAAACAAATACCGGCACCGGTCTAAAAATGCAAATTAGTCTGCAGTTAAAAGAGAGTGCTTACAGACCTTAATGAGCTGTTGGACTTGGCTAATTGAAAGGAAACATGGCCCCAACAAGAGGGTTGCCCATTGAAACAATGGAAAGGATTATAAAATTCCGTCAAGAAGGAAATCCAACACAGAGTGTGGCAAAAGATATTGGTTGTTCCCAGTCAGCTGTGTCTATGACTTGGTGCAAGTTTAAACAAAATGGGAAGGTTATAAAATGAAAACATACGGGTAGACCAAGGAAGACATCAAAGCGTCAGGATAGAAAACTCAAAGCAATATGCCTTCAAAATAGAAACCGCACAACAAAACAAATGAAAAACAAATGGGCGGAAACAGGAGTCAATGTTTGTGAGAGAACTGTAAGAAATCGGCTGAATGAAATGGGATTTACATATAGAAAACGAAACCAGCCAAACGAAAACCAGCACTAACACCTAAACAGAAGAAAACAAGGTTACAGAGGGCTAAAGAGAAGCAATCGTGGAGTGTGGCTGATTGGATGGAAGTGATATTCAGTGATGAATCACAAATTTGCATTGGCCAAGGAGATGATGCTGGAACCTTTGTCTGGTGCCGTTCTAATGAAACATATAAAGTTGACTGCCTGAAGAAAACAATCAAATTTCCCCACTCATTCATGATATGGGGTTGCATGTCAGGTAAAGGACCAGGGGAGATGGCAATCATTACCTCAAACGTCAATGCACAGGTGTACACTGAAATTTTGGACACTTTTCTCATTCCATCAATTGAAAATAGCTTTGGTGGTCATGAAGTCATTTTTCCAGATGATAATGCATCTTGCCACAGAGAAAAGAGTGTTAAAGCTTTTCTTCAGGAAAGGCATATCACCTCAATTACATGGCCAGCAAACAGTCCAGATCTCAATCCGATTGAAAATTTATGGTGGAAATTTAAAAAATTTGTCCATGACAAGGCTCCATCTTGCAAACCTGATCTGTCAACCGCCATTTGAGAAAGTTTGAAACAGCCTGATGGAGAATATTGTTTTTAATTAGTGAAGTCCATGCCTCAAATTCAAGCTGTCATAAAAGCCCGAGGAGGAGCAACAAAGTATTAATTGTGATTTTTTTTTGTTGATGATTCCATAATTTTTTCCTCAACATTGCATTCCATAATTTTTTTCCTCTACTTGATCTGGATAAAAACGTGCCATTAATTAAAATAATTTAATTTGTTTGAGGTATGTTTCACAAAGCCAGAATGTTCAGCTATTAAAAATTGTTTCGTGTCATATCTGTGATTTGTTAATTTGCTATGAAGTAAAAAAAAAAAAAAAAGCTGGGTTAACATCCTCTAAGTCTGGTGATTCCAAAATTTCTGCCAGGGGTTGTAAAATCGATATACCTGCCATGAAGAAGTCATTATCTTTTGCCGGCCATTAACATTACCTACTGGACCGAATCGCAGCGCAGCTTTAGGGGATTCATTTTGGGGCCATCTGTATGTTATACACTCTGTCGGCTGACTCGTTAGCAAGGTAGCTAACGTTAAACGTTAAAGCAAAACTGCATAAAGTGTGCGTGTGTTTTATTTGGATTTCAGAAATATAAATGTTTCCCGCAGTTGAAAAAGCAATAGTTTCAATTTCTGGGGAATTATTACACAGCAAGCAAGCAAGCGTAACAAGTTAAAAACATGCCAAGGGGGGGGTTTGAACCCTAGCCTGTCCGTCGTCCAAGGGCTCCATCAGCAACCGAGCTACCCAGTGAGCTACTAGTGAAGTAGCTGCAGGGCCGCATGCATTTCTATACACGTCCATTTTGTGTGCATCTGATGTTTTTATTGGCTGATATTGCTAAATGTCCAATGGGGAGATTTATTCTTTGTGGGCTTGGAGAAATTGTGATGATGTAATCGGCAGGAAAAAGAAAAAGTAAAAAACGCAAAATCCCTTAAGTTTGGTGCTTTATTGTGTGGACGTGTGAAGTTCTGTCTGTTGACATGAGGTCAGAATGTACAGAAGCTAATGTTTTAAGGGCTGAGAGTTTGTGGTAATTGTGGTTATTTTTGAAGGGAACCCTGAAAGGTGGCAAAGTCTCAGTGCTGTATAGGTATGGGGCATGCTGCCCCGCCAGGCCGTAACTTGGCGGGATGGGGTACCTGCCATCCCAAATGGTTATTATAAGGGGGCATAAACAGAAAAGCTGGCCTGAAAAATGCATTTATCAATCTGCCCTCTTCTAGGTTTGGATATCATCTCCGTCTATTCAAAGCAAATCAATTTTAATTATATTGCGCTTTTCACAGAAAACTGTCACAAAGACGCTTTACAGCTTAACAGAGGGAAAACTGGGTAAAACACAAAAAGCAAGCAGTGAGGTATAAAAAAAAAATCTCCCTGATGAACGTCTATCTTCAAGAGATTGGCGCTTAATGATATAAAAAGTGGGAAAATCCCAGCGCTGCAAAAGAAGCAGACGGGTCCGGGGGGAGAGGAGCGTGCGGAGCACGCGGGGTCAGGGCGGGGTCAGGGCGGGGCCCACCTTGCTGCCATCTCCACCGTGATGGTAGTGTGAGCCTGGAGAGTGCCCGGGGGACGCGGTTGGCGAGTTTGGCAGGATGTTGATGATGTCAGGGTCCAGGTCGTTCTCGTACTCCTCCAGCAGTTCGAAGATGCCCATCCCGTCCGTGCCATCTGGGGGCAAAGGGAAAAGAGGACTGAACTAGGGTCCCACACGTTCTCCAGAGAAGCCCCATCCTGAGGGGACAATTCAATTCAGTTCCATTTTATTTATATAGTGCTTTTTACAGAGTGACCTCTCCACCCTGCGGAGTGAAAGCTCTCTGAAAACGTCCCGTTCACAGACACACGTTTGCTCATAGCACTTGTACGGGCTTTCAGCTCTGGGGCAAAACGGTTGCCGTGCAACAGCCAGGGAGGCGGGGCGCGTCGGCGGCGCTCGTACCGTTGATGTGGTTGAAGGTGATGTCGATGTTCTCGCTGGTGTAGTTGGAGCTGTTGACCTGAACGGCGGCGGAGGTGGGGAACACCAGGATGTGCGTGCAAGACGTGTCCTGCGGCGTGCTCAGCTGCGACGTCTGCATGTTGAGCGTGGTGCTGCGGCCGAACACCGAGCCCGTGGACACCGAGTCTGCGCAGCCGCGGAAAAGAGCGGGAAAAATCAGCCAGGTGTCCGGACCGCTGCGGCCCCTCCCACAAATAAGCAGTATGGGTTCACAGTGTGTGTGTGGATGGGGTCACAGTGCGTGTGTGGATGGGGTCAGTGTTTGTGTGGATGGGGTCACAGTGTGTGTGTGGATGGGGTCACAGTGTTTGTGTGGATGGGGTCACAGTGTGTGTGTGGATGGGGTCACAGTGTTTGTGTGGATGGGGTCACAGTGTGTGTGTGGATGGGGTCACAGTGCGTGTGTGGATGGGGTCAGTGTTTGTGTGGATGGGGTCACAGTTTGTGTGGATGGGGTCACAGTGTGTGTGTGGATGGGGTCACAGTGTGTGCTGTGCTGGCCTGTCTCACTTCACCTGGCTAAGTGGGGCTCTGAGACATAAATACACAGTACCTGGCATGATGACAAAGGAGCCCTGTGGCTCCATGGCAACCAGGCAGGTGCTGAGGATGCTGGGAGTGTCGGCGGCAGAGATGGCGCACGTTTTGCACATCTCCTTCAGACGCTTGCTGAGGGACTGGAGACTCCGCCTGCTGAGCAGAACACTCCAGTCTGGAGAGAGAGAGAGAGAGGGGGGGGGGAGAGGGAGACAGAGAGAGAGAGAGGGGGGGGAGAGGGGGATGGAGAGAGAGAGAGAGGGAGAGAGAGATGTTTATATGATAAATGTATATATGTTTGTACGTTTACATGTGTGTATAGATGTGTATGCATGTGCAGTATGTGTGCATATATACGCATATAGAATCATATTGTTTAAAAGGTTAGTTTTGTTTTGTAAACATCTGTAAATATTGAAATACTCTTTATTCCTCATTTTTAAATGACACACACACACCTTCAGCAAAAAACCACATCTATTATTGTAAAAGTTCTAACATGAACTCCATGCGCATCTCAAGCTGGAATATCCAAGGCCTACATTCTTCTGTGTTAGAAGAGTAGGACCTCAGAGTTCTTAAATACAATCAAAGTCCTAGACATTATTATTTTGCAGGAAACTTGGTGTAGAGGAGAAGGGCACACTGGTTGTCCCTCTGGGTACACAGAGCTGGTGGTTCCCTCCACTAAATTCCCAGGAGTAACCCAGGGCAGAGACTCTGGTGGCATACTGATTTGGCTTAAGGCAGAGCTTCAGAAGCACATAGAATTAATTAAAAAAACTAAAATCATTTATGGCTCAAGATTAAAAAAGAAATTATTTCTAACATGCAAAATGTTTTCCTTTGCGCAATATATATATCTCCCCCATAGAATCCCCGTACTTCAAAGAGGACATCTTTCTCAACATTGAGAGAGAGATCAACTATTTCCAGGCCCAGGGGAATGTGTTGATCTAAATGCAAGAACTGGTGAGGAACCTGACTTTATCAATAGTCAGGGAAATAATGACATATTTGGGAATAACCATTTTGATCTTCCTTTTCATTCACACAGGAATAATTATGACAAACAAACAAATACAAATGGAAGGCAGCTCCTTTGTCATAACCTGGGTCTGTACATTGTCAACAGTAGGTTCAGAGGGGACTGTCTAGGAAGACTGACTTACTCTTCACCTCTTGGCATCAGCACCGTAGACTATACGATTACAGATCTGGACCCATCATCTTTCAGAGCATTCACAGTCAAACCACTAACACCTCTGCCAGATCACAGCCATATTACTGTGTATCTCAAAAGGACAGAAACGTCCAACACAGAAACACTTCCCAGGAAGCTGTACAACATTGAAAAATCCTACAGATGGGCCCTAAACAGCAAAGAAAAATACCAGAAAGCAACTGGCAGCCAATTGACTCAATCCCTCTTAGACAACCTTTTGGAAAACACATACACTCACAATAAAGAAGCTGTAAACATGGCAGTGAATAATCTAAATATTTGGCATCAATGTCCAACCTGAAATCTTCCAATAGAAAAACCAAAAAACCAAACCATGAAAAATGGTTTGATTCAGACTGCCATGACATGAAAAAAAAACTCAAAAAAATATCAAACCAAAAACACAGACAACCAGAAAATGAGGAATTACATCTTGCTTATTGTCAGGTACTAACACAATACAAAAACACACTCAGAATCAAGAAAGAACAGTACATTAAGAATAAACTCAGCATCACTGAAGAATCAATTGATTCTAACAGTTTCTGGGACAACTGGAACAGATTACACAAAAAGGACCATGATGAATTGTCCATTCAAAATGGAGACATTTGGCAAAACCACTTTGAAAATTTATACCAGAAAAAGACACTAAGCCCAGAGCAAAAGCAAATATGTGAAGAATTGGAAAAGCTTGAACGAACTATAAAAGATTACCAAAACCCTATAGATTCCCCAATAACTGAAAAAGAGCTATTTGAAAAACTGAAGGACCTACAACCCAGAAAAGCCCACAGTGCAGATGGCATCCTAAACAACAGGCTAAAACATACCGATCATAAATTGAAATTGGCTATCCTAAAACTGTACAACTTGGTTCAGTTACTTCCCTGATGTCTGGAACAAAGGACCCATAACGCCCATATATAAAACTGGAGACAAATCTGACCCAAATAATTACAGAGTCATGTGTGAACAGTAATCTGGGGAAGGTATTCTGTATTATAATAAACAAAAGACTTATAAACTTCCTTATGGAGCACAATGTCTTGAGTAAAAGCCAAATTGGATTCTTACCAAATTATAGAACATCGGATCATATTTTCACCCCACATACCCTAATTGACAAATATGTTCACCAAAACAAAAGCAAAATTTTTGCCTGCTTTATATATTTCCAGAAAGCTTTTGATTCTATTTGGCATGATGGTCTATTCCTAAAACTTATTGAAAGTGGTGTCGGGGGATAACATATGATGTAATTAAATCAATGCATACAAACAACAAATGTGCAGTTAAAATTGGAAATAAACAAACTAAATATTTTTCCCAGGGGCGTGGCAAGGTGCAGGGCTCTTATATCTCACCAACTCTTTTTAATATTTATATAAATGGATTGGCAACACTATTTGAAAAATCTACAGCACCTGGCCTCGCCCTATATGACTCCAAAGTTAAGTTCCTTCTCTATGCAGATGACCTTGTTCTGCTCTCACCAACAGAAGAGGGTCTACAGCAAAACCTGGATCTGCTAGAGTCATTTTGTCAGACCTGGGCCCTGACAATAAACCCCACAAAAACTAAAGTTCTTTCATTCCAACACAGATCCAGACATCAGGGACCCAAAATAATTATCACATTAGGAATAACTAAAATTGAACAAACTACAAATTACACATACTTAGGATTAAAAATCAGTTCTACAGGAAGCTTTCATTTGGCTGTGAATTAACTTAGAGAACGCAAAAAGGGCTTTCTATGCCATTAAAAAGTCAATTCAAATAGAAATTCCAATTGGCATTTGGCAAAAAAAGTTCAAATCAGTAATTGACCCAATTGCACTTCATGGCAGTGAGGTGTGGGGTCCACTCACACAACACACATTTACAAAATGGGACAAACATCCAATTGAGACCCTGCATGCCGAGTTCTGTAAAAGTATCCTATGGGTTCAGAGGAAAACCACAAATAATGCATGCAGGGCAGAATTAGGCCAATATCCACTACTAATTAATATTCAGAAAAGAGCCATCAAATTTTGGAAACATTTAAAAATGAGTGACCCCCACTGCTATCATTACAAAGCCCTGAAATGCCAAGAGGTGAATATAAAGAAGAGTCCCCTCAGTCAACTGGTCCTGGGACTCACTGAATCAAATCCTAACACCACTAATAATAGTCAGTCCCAGGACAGTGACATCCTCCTAGCTAAGAGAATTTGACCAAACACAATTATAATGAAACAAAAAGAAAAATATTTGACCTATTGGAAAGAAATGACAAAAACTCAAAATAAACTTAATTTCTATTTGGCCCTACACCATGGCTGACTACTTGACCATGGTGACAGATAGCAAACAGAGAATAATCTTGCCAATGTACAGATTCAGTGAGCACAGCCTGGCCATTGAAAAAGGCCGACACAGGCAGACATGGCTGTCCAGAGAGGACAGACTGTGCTCCCACTGCAGTCAAGGAGTGGTGAAGACAGAGCTACACTTCCTCACAACATGTGGAAAATACCTGGACAAAATTTCTAACAGAAATTCACGAAAATATGCCCTGAATTTGAAACATTAAATGGCCACCAAAAGCTCCCCTATTAACACAAAAAATGCATAAGACTAGCGGCAAATTACATCACAGCTTGCCATAAACAAAGGGACAACCAGTGAGCCTATTTGGGTAAGCCTATATGTCTGTAAACTGTATGTCCATGTATATGTCCATGTGTTCAATGGTGTATGTTCTTTATATGTTCTTTTCTATGCTTTGGCATCATAAGTTGTATCTTGTCATGCCAATAAAGCATTTTGAATTGAATTGAGAGAGAGGGGGAGAGAGAGAGAGAGAGAGAGAGAGGGAGGGGGGGAGAGAGAGAGGGAGAGGGGGAGGGAGAGAGAGAGAGGGGGGGAGAGGGAGAGAGAGAGAAGGGGAGGGAGAGAGAGAAAGAGAGAGGGAGAGAGGGAGAGAGATTATTATATGGTATAGAGATGATTTGTCAACCCAATTAGAACTAATTAAAAAGGCAATAACACACATCTGGCTAAAATTAAATAAAAATATTATCAAATGTGATAATGCCTTATATATGTGCGGCCTAAATTCCCCCCTTTGGAGTCACCTTACTACAATGAAAACTTTCTTGAAAATCTCCATAAAGAGATCACACATTACCAGGCCCAGGGTAATGTCCTATTGATCGGAGATTTGAATGCCAGAACAGGATCTTAGCCTGACGCAGCAGATTCTACTGGCAGTAGTCATATCTTCAGACAGTCCTCTCTATACTTCACCCCTACCATTATCGATGGGCAGGACAGTGAAGTCAAATTCAAAAGTGTAATCAGTTCACCTGGAACTACTAACATCATTAACACTTTTCTCTCAACAGAGTTTCAACAAAACCAATTAGGCATAAATATGGCTGTAACAAAAATGTATAATATATATCATAAATCAGCCAATAAAGCAGGTCTTACTAAAAACAGCTCTGCATCCAAACAGAGACTGAAAAAAGAAGAGTGGTTTGATGAGGACTGCAGAAATATCAGGAAAGAATTAAGGCTGCAATCCAATCAATACAGTCAGCCACTCAACACAGAAATGCGACAAAATTATGTTGAAAAACTAAGAGAGTACAAAAAGAAAAGGATACATTATAATGAAAAACTACAAGAAATTGAAGACTCCATTGATCAAAATCAGTTCTGGAAAAAATGGAACAAATTGAGCAAAAAAAAAACAATGGAGAATTTGGCCATACAGAATTGCAACATTTGGAAAAAATCTTTTTGAAAAACTTCACTGAATAATCTAAATTATGAGCATAAACAAATCCAAGAAAAGTTGCAAATCCTTGAAGCAACAATCAAAAACTCCTGATATCAGAACCCTCTAGATTACAAAGTTACAATGAAAGAATTATAAAACAAAATTAAAAAGCTAAAAACCTGGAAAAGCATGTGGACCTGACAGCATCAGGACAGAGATGCTTAAACACAGCACCCCTGAGCTGAGACAGGCCCTGCTCAAATTGTTCAATCTTGTTCTCCAAGCTGGCTGCTTTCCTGATATCTGGAATCAGGGGCATATTTTCCCCATAGAGTGGAGACAAATTTGACCCTAATAACTACTGAGGCATCTGTGTGGGCATCAATCTGGGGAAGATTTTCTGCAGCATTATCAATGCCAGAAAGCTAGCCTTTCATATCAAACACAATGTCTTGAGCAAAGGACAAATTGGCTTTCTACCAAACCACGCACAACTGAACATGTTTACACCCTACCCACCCTAATTAATCAACATATACACCAAAAAAGCAAAGGTCAAATTTCTGCATGCTTTATCAATTTTGAAAAGGCTTTTGAATCTATTTGGCAACAAGGATTATATTACAAAATTCTCCAAAGTGGTGTAGGGGGTAAAGTACATGATAGGGTTGGGTCGGTTTCCGGTTTTGCCGGTCCGGTGTACGAACTTAAACCGGTTTGATTTTACGTGAACCGACTGAACCGCCATTTTTCATTATGAGATGTTCTGGCAAATTAATAAGTAGCCTACATCGGCAACCTGTGCCGACGGCGCTAAATACAACTTGTATTGCATTAGTAATATGACAACGTGATTAACATAATATTATGTCTGTTTATAAACGGAGCCACTAGTGTCTGAGTGCAAGCAAAAAAAAAAAAGATTGCCGAGGCCGGCAACGAGGAGATGAAATTTAATTATACAACGGCTTGGCTGAATACTCGATTCTGATTGGTCCAAGCGTGGGCATTATTTCTCAGTAAAGGGACACCTCGGCCTTTTAACAGTTATGTGCTACAAAATCCAGCATTCTGAAGCAGTTTAAACAGCAACATTATTCTTTCGCTTTTGAACTGTTGTTACATCCCCTCCCTTTTTCAATGTCCAATTTCACAACTGATGGAAACGTTGAATCACATTTCTAGCTACTGTTGCTAGCTTTCCAAATCGGAATCGTCCCTTATTTGGACAGTAGAATAGGCGTTCCGCATTTAACTAATTTTCATTCTCCCTCAGAACAAGGGCTACAGCAACATTTGGATTTGCTAGAGCAATACTATCAGCACTGACAATAAACTTTAAAAAATCTAAAATAATGATATTCCAAAAGAAACCCAGATCTCAGGAAACCAGACATGTGTTCATTCTAGGAAACACTGCACTAGAGCACTCCCTGTTCTATGACTACCTGGGGCTCAAAATAAGTGCCTCAGGAAACTTTGGTCTGGCAGTGAATACACTAAAAGAAAAAGCCTGCAGAGCCTTTCATGCAATTAGAAGAAAAATAGACATACCAATTAGAATTTGGCTTAAAATCTTTGACAGTGTAATCCAACCAATTGCCTTATATGGAAGTGAAGTATGGGGTCCACTCAGTTATCACTACTACACTAGGTTGGACAAGCATCCTATAGAGGCCTTGCATGCAGAATTTTGCAGAGCAAAAAAAAAATTGCAGAGCACTCACCAATGCATGCAGGGCAGAATCAGGCAGATACCCATTGATAATTAACAGTAAAAAAGAGCACTTAAATTTTGGATGCACCTCAAATCAAGTCCCCAAGACACAATGCAATTTCATTCACTGAAAACCCAAGATCTGAAACCCAAAAAGAGTCCTCTCAGTCAGCTGGTCATGAGACTCACTAACCAACTAAAACCTGACCAAACTCAGACCAGCACTGCTTTACAATCAGAAATTAGAGTAAACCAAATAATTAAACAAACGAAAGATGCCTATCTGGAACATTGGACTAATCAAACCAAAACACAAAACAAACTTCATTGCTATTTGGCCCTAAATCAAGAATACAATTTGGCCGAGTATCTCTTCCCTGTCAGAGATACAAAGCAGAGACGAACCCTGACCAAATACAGGCTCAGTGACCATACCTTAGCAACTGAAAAAGGAAGGCACAAAAAAACATGGCTACCCAAAGAAGAACGTATATGCGGTCACTGAAAGACAGGAGAGGTAGAGACAGAGATGCACTTCCTGCTATATTGTGAAAAATATTCACAAATAAGAAAAACACATTTTAATAAGACTCAAAATTCCAAAACAAATTTCTCTCTGTCACAAATGAACAAAAGCTGCGAGTCCTATTAGGAGAAGGACCAACAGCCTCACTCGCTAAGTTAGTTAAGCTAAGTATGTGTTTTCCTGTCACAACCTGAGGGACAGTGGGTAAACATCTAACAAACATAAATATATATATATGTACAATAATAATAATTTTATTGAGAACATACTTTAAAAAAATTGATAGAGCATAATATAGAAAATAGTATAGTAGAGTTACAGTATTTAGTAGTTAATAGATAAATGTTATGTTACTGTCATTTATGCCGTTATTGTTTGCTGCTTTAAATTTTTTAACTTTTTTTTATTTTATATATTCTTACTATGGTTGATTCTTGTCATCACTACACTTTGGCAATATGTATTTTTAAATATGCCATGCCAATAAAGCAGAGAGAGAGAGGGGCAGAGAGAGGGAGAGAGAGAGAGAGGGGCAGAGAGAGTGTTACACAGAGAGCATGCCTCTCCCTCTCCCTATATCACCCTAATTTACACACCGAGCAGGGAGACCCAAACACCTTGAATCCTTACCTCTCAACTCTCCATGGCCCATCCTACCCAGACGGCCAATCACCACCCTCCAGGGCAGTGATGTCATCTGCACCAGCCCCAGACACCATTCCCACAGCTTCTGAAGGCCCAGCCTCCTGGCAGAGCCCTTTTTCCTCCGGGCCCTGCAGGAGCAAGCACAGTCACCGTCACCAGGGAGACAGACTCCGCCCAGCTGACGAGAGTGAGGCAGACTGGAACTGTTACCATCTCCAGTAGGATTACTACACAGATAAAGATAATCCATAACACAAATGCCAGGATCTACATGCCATACAGTACACTCCACATTCCAAATGCCCGTTATTGCCCCTTGAGAAGTAAGGGACAGAGATTGTGCTGTGACTTATACAATACAGGCTTCATAAGAGGGAACTGATTAATCAGACTGCTGATTAACAAGCACATAAAGGTAAATCTGTACAGCAATCAGCCATTGCCAAAAACAAATCTAAAAAGCAACTGCTAAGCAACGAGGCACGACACTGAAATTCAAGTGAAAAGTCAAGTGAACATTATTGCCTGAAGATGCGTGATGATCAATCTTGCGTCTCATTCCTGCAAGGAAGCCTTCAAGGAAGCATTCAAAATTTTGGCAAAATGAATGCTTTTCAAGAGCACTGACTCATGGACCCAGCGTTAACTTGCACCTCTACTTCCTGTTCTTGAAATAATGCTTTAAATCTTTTCCATTTAAGCCAATTTTGAGCGGGCCAAAACCATCCATGTTCACAGCACACTCAGCACCCTGCTTAGCCCATTTCAGCCACTGCTTCCGTGTCCCATGGAGCTTCCACATATCCGCTCAAAGAGCTTCTCCAGTGGTGGAACGAATACTCTCTTCAGACGCAGTCATGACTAACTCTAACACTACTCCTCCACAGGGTTATGATGCTGGTCTTATATCACTCGTACCTTGATCTTCTCACACTTTCATGTTACACTTGTATCTTCATTTAGCACTGTTGCGTTGCACTTCCATCATCTTGGTGTTGTAGTGTTTCATGATTTCTCTGGTAATCATGCCTCACTTCTAGCTTGACTTGCCGTAACTTACTGACTCATGCTTACTGTGTCATCTAAACCTGATATTCATGGTCATGGAGACAGCTGAGGCCAGAAGTTTACATACACCTAGGCTACGGACCTAAGATTTCCTGTGTTAAATTCGGACTGAAATTGCTTCGCTTATATTTTCTACTACCCTTGGTGGTAAAATAGGCAGTGTCAGCTGTATTACCAAATTATTTAAAATTTATAATTTTTTTGTTTTGAATTATAGATTTTGGGGTTTTAAAAATCACTGCGCCACCTACTGTGCTTTTTTCCACATTTTTTAAATTGTCGCTTCTTGATGTCAGGATGTCAGTCTCATTTGAATGCAGCCTATCACAGCGTGTATTTGCTTATGATTGACATTGAGGGCTAGGCTGCATTTGCCACTGTCAAGTCTGGGAAACATGGCACCTTGGAAGCGGCATTGCTGTGTTGAAGGATGCACAAATACTGACTCACTACACGCAATCCCGAAGGACACATGTAGAATTTTTATCAGGTTCATTAGTGTCAAACAACACAAGAGTCTGCAGTATATACTTTACACCAGACGACTTGTTGAATTGGGCGCAGAAACAGTGGATTTTGCAAAGAACTGCGACTGAACCCTGGAGCAGTCCCCACAAATCGATCAAGCACAGTACAGAGCAGTACGGAGGATAACCACAAAGTAAGTTTCTTATATTATTATATTTAGATGTATATTACTGAGTGTATGAATTACCTTCGCCTGGTTTACAAGGAGGATAGCTAACAGCTACATTTGCTAACGTTAGCTGGCATAGCTGAAAAGCAATCTTAGCATCAACATAATTGTCACACGAAATATAAAGCAACAATTCAGGAAAGCCGAATATTATTTATTTGGCTAGCTACGGAGATTTGTTATATTATGCAATATGACAACTCAAAAAAAAAAACCATTTTAAAACAATTTAAAAACAATTTTGCAATGGTATAGAATTTAAATAATGATACAGCATAATGACTTTATGTCAATTAGGGTATCTACTTCATTTCCATAAGAGGTTATTTCAAAATAATAGCTAAGAGACAGATTTATTTCAGCTTTTATGTACTATATCAGATTTTCAGTGGGTCAAAAGTGGTGGCATTGCCTTTTAATTGCTTAACTTGAATCAAACGCTTGGGGTAGCCTTCCACAAGCTTCTCACAATACTTTGCCGGAAGTTTTGCCCATTCCTCCTGACAGAACTGGTGTAACTCAGTCAGGTTTGTGGGCCTCCTTGATCAGATATGCTTTTTCAGTTCAGTCCACAAACTTTCTATGGTATTCAGGTCAGGGCTTTGTGATGGCTACTCCAATACTTTCACTTTGTTGTCTTTAAGCAATTTTGTTACTACTTTGCTCATTGTCCTGCTGGAAGACCCAGTTGCGGCCAAGTTTTAACTTTCTATCTGATGTCTTGAGGTGAGAGTATTTCTAGATAATCCTCCTTCCTCATGATGCCATCTATTTTCTCAAGTGTACCAGTCCCTTTTCCAGCAAAACACCCCTACAACATGATGCTGTCACCCCCATGCTTCACAGTTGGGATGGTGTTCTTCGGATTAAAAGCCTCACCCTTTTTCCTCCATACATACCGCTGATCATTATGGCCAAACAGTTGAATTTCTGTTTCATCTGACCAGAGACCACTCCTCCAAAAAGTTAGGTCTTCATCCTGGTGATCACCTGCAAACTTCATTCTGGCTTTTTTAAGCTGGTCTTGGAGTAGGGGCTTCTTCTTTACGCGACAGCCTTTCAGGCCATGGCGATGTAGGATTCTCTAAATGGTGGTACCTGATGCCTCCAACTCCTTCACCAGTTCCTTTGTAGTTGTCTTGGGGTTCAGTTGAACCTTTCAGACCAAAGTTCATTCAGCCCTAGAGTTAATTTGTGCCTCCCTCCTGAACAATGTAGCGTCTGTGTGGTCCCAAGATTTTTATATTTTCATAAAATTGTTTGTACAGATGCTTGTGGTACCTTTAGTTGTTTGGAAATTGCTCCTAAGGAGGAACCGGACTTGTGGAGGTCCACAAGTCTTGCCTGAGATGCCTGGATTTTCCCATGGTATCAAGGGCAAAAAGGCAGTGGCTCTAAAGGTAGGCCCTTAAATACAGACAGTCAACTTGCTGTATGTAAAGTTTTGACCCACTGAAATTCTGATATAGTGAATTAAAGCTGAAATAAATCTGTCTCTAATCGATTGTTTTAAAATTACCTCTGATGTGAACAAAGTAGGTGCCTTAACTGATTTGCCAAAAGAAATGTATGGTAACATGAAATGTGCAGAGTTGTGAAAAACTGAGTTTGAATATCTTTAGCCTAGGTATATGTAAACTTGGCCTCAACTTTAACTGATACTGATACTTAATGAGTATTGTACCTTATCAGACCTGTGTTCTGCAGTAGATTCAATGATCTTTGGTATGCACTTATTCTACGTTGCTTTGGATAAAAGCGTCTGGCAAATGAATGCAATTAAACATAATGCAATGCATCCTGGGAAGTGCACCAGTCTTTCTGATGTACTGACTGGTTGATTGGGGCACAAACCTGTTGGGCACGTCGATGCTGATGATGCAGGTCTCCAGGAGCTCTCCGTACAGGTCGGTGCAGGTGGCCAGGAGCCACCGCTGGTCGTGGGACAGGCAGTAGCCCACGAAGAGCACGTTGTACTTCTGGGAGGCCTCGCCGAAGGTCTCGCCCAGCTCCGTCTGCTTGTCCTTGACGGGCGCCAGGATGAAGGGCGGCGTGTAGAGGCGCAGACTCTCGGGCCTCTGAAAGAGAGCGGGGCTCAGGGTCAGAGGGGAAACCCCACGCGCGCTGCCCCCGGGGCCCGCACACCTTCGCCCAGTCGCCAGTTCGGCAGAAACCAGAATCAAAACCCGGGACCCAGGGAGAAGGGACGGTCATCCGGCCCACAACGCAGAAAACAAGGCTCCAAAAACAGCACTCCACAATGTACTGCCTCCTTCTGCAACCAAGGGCAAGGCAGGTTTAACAGCTCATAATCCAGACCTACAGCAGGGTTCGGGCCGTCTGCCTACCTCTGGACTCCGGAGGGCGCTGTCGAGCGCCAGGCCTGGGCCGAAGCCCGTCAGCGTTTTGACGTTGGTGGAGGTGGGCAGAGGCCGTCGGCACTGGGAGAAGACGGAGAAGGCCAGGGACTTGAGGTGCTGGGCGTAGACGTGGCGTTCCTCGCTCCGCACGGGCTGCAGCAGATACTGGCACGGAATTATCTAGCAGAGGCACACGGAAACCAATCAAACGTCTGGTACAGCCAACGCTCAAAACTGGGGCTGCCCAATCCGGTTCCGGGGGGACCTACGTTCGCCTTCAGCCCTAAAGCGCCTGACAGACAGAAAGCATCGACGACGCGCGTCGAGTGAGGCCACTTGCTCACATCGAAGGCGGGAGAACTTGAAGCGTCAGATTAGCTTTTTCCTTCTCATCGATGGCGGGGTGCCATATACACGGTGTATTTTGGTGGTCTGTGCCCCGCGTCGACACAACGAAAATAGAGCCGAGCTCCGAAAGGTTTTGACGTGCCAACTTGACGCCTCCAGTTAGTTTGTCAACAGCCGTTGAAAGCAATGGGTGCGTTTGCTGACGCGAGCGTCTGACGCTTTGTATCTGTCAGGCCCTTCACGAAGCACACCCCATTCAACAGCTCAAGTTTTCTTTGAGCTGCTAATGAGTAGAATCAGGTGTGCTAAATTAGGGTTGAAATGAAAACCTACAGGAAAGTGGAACACCAGGAACAGGGTTGGGCAGCCAAGCACACAGCGCCCCCTATCTGCCCCCTATCTGCAAACATACACCCCCTACCTGTACACACAGCCCCCTACCTGCACATACACCCCCTACCTGCACACACACACAGCCCCCTACCTGCACACACACCCCCTACCTGCACACACACACCCCCTACCTGCACACACACACAGCCCCCTACCTGCACACACCCCCCTACCTGCACACACACAGCCCCTACCTGCACGCACACACACCCCCTACCTGCACACACAGCCCCTACCTGCACGCACACACACCCCCTACCTGCACACACAGCCCCCTACCTGCACACACACAGCCCCTACCTGCACACACAGCCCCCTACCTGCACACACACAGCCCCTACCTGCACGCACACACACCCCCTACCTGCACACACAGCCCCCTACCTGCACACACACACAGCCCCCTACCTGCACACACACCCCCTACCTGCACACACACACACCCCCTACCTCCACACACACACACCCCCTACCTGCACACACACACACCCCCTACCGGCACACACACACCCCTACCTGCACACACACACCCCTACCTGCACACACAGCCCCCTACCTGCCCACACACCCCCTACCTGCACACACACACCCCTACCTGCACACACACACCCCTACCTGCACACACACACCCCTACCCTGCACACACACCCCTACCTGCACACACACACCCCTACCTGCACACACACACCCCTACCTGCACACACACACCCCTACCTGCACACACACACCCCTACCCTGCACACACACCCCTACCTGCACACACACACCCCTACCTGCACACACACACCCCCTACCTGCACACACACACCCCCTACCTGCACACACACACCCCTACCTGCACACACACACCCCTACCTGCACACACACCCCCTACCTGCACACACACCCCTACCTGCACACACACACACACACACACACACACACACACACACACACACACACACACACATACACACATACACACACACACACACACATACACACACACACACACACATACACACACACACACACACACACACACGCACACACACCCCCTACCTGCACACACACCCCCTACCTGCACACACACACCCCTACCTGCACACACAGCCCCCTACCTGCACACACACACACACACACACACACACACACACACACACCCCTACCTGCACACACACACACACACACACACCCCTACCTGCACACACACACCCCTACCTGCACACACACACACACACACACACACACACACCCCTACCTGCACACACACACCCCTACCTGCACACACACACCCCTACCTGCACACACACACACACACACACACAGCCCCTACCTGCACGCACACACACCCCTACCTGCACACACACACCCCTACCTGCACACACACGGCGTTCCTGATGTGCGGGGGCAGAAACTGCAGCATCTCCACGTAGCAGCGCAGTAGGCCTAGCGTCCACACGCTGGAGGCCCCTGCGCCCTCTGCCTCCTCGTAGGAGAAGGGGTCCACCAGGTACAGCACGATGGCGGGGGGGTAGGCCACGGCGTGGGAGTCGCCGTCCGTGGGCACGCCCACCTTCTCTCGCTCCATCGTGCTGGGGAGGACCGAACATTTGAGAATCGCAAAAAACATCCCGGACTCCAGTTCATTCCACTACACAACCTAGGGCCGTGTCCAAAACAGTGCACTTGCCTACTATCGTGTATATAAGTTGAGTGCACTACATGAGAAAGTTGTTAAGTATGCATAATTTTCTCTAAATTTTGTGCACTCCATATCCCCGGGTGATATACTTGTACCATCTAATACCAAAGCACTCATTCGGTGTATTCCAGAGTGCACGTTTCACGAAGTAAACCACGCTTTTCAGGAGGTGCCTCAGAGGAAAGAGGCCGAGCCATGTCTGGGTCGCATAAATAAAGCGGAAGAGGCAGGGCCTTTTGTATTACAAGGGTGGGACTTCTTATCATACTTCTGCACTATCGCTGGAAAATAATGATATTTTTTTGCATACCGCCATTATGTACTAAAAATGCGCACTGAACCTTGGGCAGTGTGTTTCCTACACACTTTGAGTGCGGCAGTGAGGAGGCCTTGGACAGGAGTGTTTACTGTGAGTGTAGTAGGGGGTGCGGGCGTACCTCTCAGGAGGTTCCGTGGGCGCCGGGGCCTGCCCGGGCGGGCCACTCTGGGCACTGCTGCCCGCGCTTCCGTACGGAGCGAAGGAGCCGCCCGCGGGGGGCAGGGAGGACGAGGGAGGGCCGCTGCCGTTGGCCAGCGGGGCGGCGACGCTGCCGTCGGCGCTTACTGAATGGGCGGAGCCTCCAGAGGTCGCAGTGCACTGCGACCCCGCCGAGGAGGCGGAGCTTGGCGGCTGCGCGGATGGCGACTGGCTGGAGGCGGTGGAGGGGTTGGACTGACTGAGCAAAGAGCTGTCCAATGACTGTGTAGCAAGGTACGGGGCTGCAAGGCGGAAGAGAAAGAGGATTTACGCTACCAAGCCGCTTCTTACCAGCTTCCCTCTATTTCAAAAACAGCTAACAAAACACAGTAAACAGACAATGAAGTTCCAGTAACGATGGACAACGAGGTACACAAAACGCACGACTGAGTGAATGAAAGGCCTGCCTTCCTGGACCTCAGTAAGAAGAAAGAGCTTCATAAATGCAGCGAGCAGTCGGACTCACCCAGGTGGTGGCGGAGGACTTGGGCGTAGAGCTTGAGCTTGGCCAGGGCGTCGCTGCCGTCGTCGGCCGCCCTCAGGAGCCAGTCGCTCACGGGCTGCTGGGCCAGCTGGCTGGCCATGGCGCAGCCCACCCGCACAATGCCGTCCGCGTGCGCCTTGGAGATGGGCCGGTGCTGGCCCAGCCGACAAGCCTGCGTGGGCACAGCGGGGAGAGACAGTGCAGTCACATGACCCCTCAACAGCAAACAGACCAAGCGCTCGCTTTGCTCTTCACAAGCACAGCTAGGTGCCTAACTCGCCAGACACCTCATACACACAGAGACAGAAGCACAGGGAGTCTGTGCTCACCTCATACACACACAGACAGAAGCACAGGGAGTCTGTGCTCACCTCATACACACACAGACAGAAGCACAGGGAGCCTGTGCTCACCTCATACACACAGAGACAGAAGCACAGGGAGCCTGTGCTCACCTCATACACACACAGGCAGAAGCACGGGGAGCCTGTGCTCACCTCATACATGGCGGCCAGGTCCCTGAAGAAGGTCTTGGCGCCGTTGAGCAGGGCTTCGTTCTCGGGGCACACCACCAGGTACCCCACGTCCCGCTGGGAGCCAAAGGGCTCCAGCAGGAGCTTCTCCCAGTAGGGCAGGCCGAAGGGGGAGAGCACCACAAAGTCGTACTCGTACCCCACCAGGAAGGTGGGGATGGGCAGGGGCTCCGGCGACTCATCCGTGCCTGGGGGGGAGGGATCGAGTGTGGAAGGGGAGTGGGGGGGGGGGGAATCGAGGGGGGGAGGAGAGCAGAGAGGGAGGGATCGAGGGGGGGAGGGAGGGATCGAGGGGGGAGGGGAGCAGAGAGGGAGGGGGGAGGGATCGAGGGGGGAGGGGAGCAGAGAGGGAGGGGGGGAGGGAAGAAGAGAGGGAGGGAGAGGGAGGGAGTGAGGAGGGAGGGGAGTGGGGAGGGGAAGTAGCGTGGGGTAAACAGGACGCGAGTTGGGTTCAATTTGGAAGCTATATAAAGTGTTAAAAAGTCCAGATTTTTACCATTAAAATCACTGGCACTGCTACTGTTGAGATTTTAAAAAATTATAGTCATGGTTTGACAATGACATCAATAATAGTCCAGTTTAACAAGTAATCTGCTTTTTAAAGCAGTGTTTAACAACGACCTTTATGTTATATAGCCATAACAGGCTTTTATAACACTGAGGTGAAGAAACAATCAAATCAAGCTTCAAACAAAGAAAAAATGTTTTCCACCACCCCTTATCTTCATTATGAACTACTGTATGCTATGAACTCCCAATGACATAAACACTACAGAATGTAAAGCTTACATGTTTTGTGGTTTTTTTCTCCCCTCTTTGTTGAGGCCCCACTTGAATGTTTGATTTGCATTAGCTTGGATAAATAAATGAAAAACTCTAAAATCTGCCCCAGGTGAAATGCATCTTCAGCTTCATGCTCTTATTCAAACGTCCCCAAGTTGTATGTGTTGGAGCCACATTTCATTTAAGTTTATTATGTTTTTATTAGACTGAAATAGATTAAAATATGTTTATTTAATAATTACATATGTCAGCAGCTCTAAAGGCAGGCCCTTAAATACAGCCACAGGTACCAATGAACTCCCAATGAACTCCTAATTATGACAACTGACCAATCAGAAGCTTCTACATCAATTTATGGAATCTTCCAGACTGTTTAAAGAGACAGTCAACTTGGTGTAAGTAAACTTTTGACCCACTGGAATTCTGATATAGTGAATTACAGCTGAAATAAATCAGCCTCTAGTGGATTGTTTTAAAATTACCACTGATGTGAACAAAGAAGATACCCTAACTGACCTTCCAAAAGAAATGCATGGTAACATGAAATATGAGTTGTGAAAAACTGAGTTTGAATATCTTGAGGCCTAAAGTTTTAGATACTCCTAGGCTAAACTGTACATACCTAAAGCCTTGAGTAATTTCACAGCAAACGTACAATTTTCATGAATCGAGGTACTGCAATATAAAATGAATTAAGAAAGCCAATTTGCAGTGCAAACCAGACTAATCAAAGCCCAGTTTATCTCCATCACCCTGCTGGGAACACAAACTGCTGAAAGCTCAGCCTGGACTCCCAGCTCTGGCTGAAGACGAGTTATGTACTGGAAACTCTCCAGAAAGGTGTATTTCAGCAAGTAGGTTATGTGAAGGAACCTCTTTAGAAGGGTCTGTTTCAAGAAAGAAATTTCTTTGATTGGAAATCTCATGAAGGGTTTCGCTTAGGAAAGAAGGTTCTGTGATGACACCTCTGTAGAAGGGTCTCTTTAAGGAAAGAAGGTTCTGGGATGGGACCTCTGTAAAAGGGTCTCTCTCTCAGGAAAGAAGGTTCTGCAATGGGACCTCTGTAAAACGGTCTCTCTCAGGAAAGAAGGTTCTGCAATGGGACCACTTTAGGAGGGTGTCTCTCTGCTACGTACCGTAGGAGCCCCTTCCTGCCATCTTATGGAACTGCTGCCAGGTGAGGGGTCCCTGCACGCCCCACGAGCGCACCGTCCTCTTCTTCTGGATGGCATCCTGCAGAACCGGCTGCAAGGAGAGCAGCATGCGCAGGACGTCCTGAGAGAAGAGCGTGCTCATGTCCACTGCTGAGGAGGAGAAAGAAGCGGAGGGAAGAGGAGAGGAGAGGGAGAAGAGGGGAGAGTGGGAGGAGAGGAGGGGAGAGGAGAGGAGAGGGAGAAGAGGGGAGAGTAGGAGGAGAGGAGAGCTGCATTTTAGTGCATAACCTGTGATCAACAGGCAGACCGCACCAACAGCCACAATCAGCATGGACTGCTCCCGCTAACAAAGCTGATCCTACCATGGATGCTGGACAACCCAATCCAACCCAACACAACACAACCCAACCCAACCCACACCAACACGGACCACAGTACCAACCCAACCCACACCAACACGAACCACAGCACCAACACAACCCACATCAACACAGACCACACCACTAACTCAACCCACATCAACACGGACAACAGCACCAACACAACACACATCAACACAGACCACAGCACCAACACAACCCACATCAACACGGACCACAGCACCAACACAACCCACACCAACACAGACCACAGCACCAACACAACCCATATCAACACGGACCACAGCATCAACACAACACACATCAACACAAACCACAGCACCAACTCAACCCACATCAACACAACACACATCATACGGAAAACAGCATCAACTCAACCCTCATCAACATGGACCACAGCACTAAAACAACACACATCGACACAACCAACATCAACACGGACCACAGCACCAACACAACCCACATCAACACGGACCACAGCATCAACACAACCCACATCAACACGGACCACAGCACCAACACAACCCACACCAACACAGACCACAGCACCAACACAACCCATATCAACACGGACCACAGCACCAACACAACCCACATCAACACGGACCACAGCATCAACACAAAACACATCAACACGGACCACAGCATCAACTCAACCCTCATCAACATGGACCACAGCACTAAAACAACACACATCGACACAACCCACATCAACACGGACCACAGCACCAACACAACCCACATCGACACAGACCACAGCATCAACACAACCCACATCAACACGGACCACAGCACCAACACAACACACATCAACACCGGCCACAGCATCAACACCACCCACGTCAACACGGACCACCACAGCACCAACACAACCCACACCAACACGGACCACAGCACCAACACAACCCACGTCAACACGGACCACAGCATCAACACAACCCACATCAACACGGACCACCACAGCACCAACACAACCCACATCAACATGGACAACAGCACCAACACAACACACATCAACACAGACCACAGCACCAACACAACCCACATCAACACGGACCACAGCACCAACACAACCCACATCAACATGGACCACTCTTACTAAAGATGATGACGAGCAGCCAACACTTCCATGGGTTGCTCTTACCCAACAAGACTAACAGCGCAAAGTGCTTGAGCAGCAGTAAGTACAGGAAATGATCATTCAAACTCAAGATTCAACAACAATGCAAGAAGCACCAGAATAAGCTCAGGACTAAAAGTAAGTATCAACCTCTGAGTGACCTTTGGTGGAATATACACAACCAGATTAGATTAGAATAGATTAGAAAGCTTTAATATCCTCAGAGAGGCAATTTGTTTTGCAGCGTCCATTACATAAAATCACAACAATCACAATAGTAAAAAAAAATAAACCATTTGTCTTCAAAACTGCACTGTGCCAAATAAGTACATCTATCTGAGTGGAACTGTAACGCATAAGCAGGGGTGAAAATGGGTTAAACACACATCGGCACGGCACGAGAGCGCTCATCTCACCACTGCTCGTGGCCCAGGGGTGCAGCCCGCTGCTGCGCACCAGCAGCTCGTCCACCTTGCCCCCGGACATGTTGTCCATGAACTGGCGCCCGTGCTCCAGGGCCAGGTAGCAGTCGCTGTGGCGGTCCCTCTCCTCCAGGCGCGCGCAGGGCGGGGCCGGCGCGGGGGCCGGGGGCTCCAGGCCCCACGCGGGGGGGAAGGGGCTGGTGCACTGGTCCTGCAGCAGGAGGACCAGCTCGTGGGGGACGCCGGCCCGGTGGAGCGCGGCCTGCCGCCGGGCCTCGAAGCGCCTCTCCGCCTCCCGGCCCGCGTCCGAGCCCCGCCCCACCACGTCCAGCTCGTCCTCCAGGAAGAGGCCCGAGCCGTTGCCGTAGCGGCGGTTGACCACGGCGCTGAAGCCGCAGGTGCAGGAGTACTGCGTCTCGCCGCTGGGGTCGCTGACGTAGACGCCCACGTCGGCGCCCTTGATGTTCATGTTGCAGACGCACACGCAGCAGCTGTCGAAGCTGCAGTCCCTGAACAGGTTCAGGACCGACTCGGACAGGATGAGGTTGACGTACAGGCTGTGCGCCTCCGGGACGGGGGCCACGGTCGCCGGCTCCACCGAGTCCAGGGGCCGGCAGGTGGAGGGGGTGGAGGCGGGCGAGTACAGGTCCGAGTTCTCGTGCTTCACGGAGCCCTGCGCGCTGGAGGGGCCCCGGGGCGTGCGCGGGGTCCGCGGGGTGGGCGCAGAGAAGCGGGGCGTGGCCGGGGAGGGCAGGATGCCCGGCCCGCTGTTGCTGGAGGGGGCGCTGTTGCACATGAAGGGGGTGTGGGTCTGAGGGGTGTACGTGTAGTCCTGATCCATCACACTGCCCACACTCGGGATGTTACTGTGACATGGAGAGGGAGAGAGAGAGGGGGAGGGAGGGAGGGAGAGGGAGAGAGAGAGGGGGAGAGAGGAAGGGAGGGAAGGAGGTACAGGGAGAGAGAGAGGGAGAGAGAGGCCGGGAGGAAGGGAGCCAGGAAAAGGGGAGAGAGTGAGGGAGAGGGAGAGGGAGGCAGGGAGGGAGATAGGAAAAGGGGAGAGAGGGAGAGAGAGAAAGGGAGACAGGAAAGGAGAGAGAGGGATGCAGAGGGAGGAAGGGAGAGTTGTTAAGCATCTGAAAGGCCTCAGCAGAGAGCTGGTCTGGCTGCAGCCTTTGGCCCTTTGGCCCTTTGGCCCTTTGGCCCTGGTGCTGTAGCTGTTAGTGCAGTCAGCAGCTCCTTTAGTGCCCCAGGTCTCTGATCCAGAAAGGGCCGGTGTGGGTGCAGGCTTCTGTCTCAACCAAGCAGTAGCACACCTGATTCTGCTAATCAACCACTAGAGTCTTAGCTGAGAACCTCAATTAGCAGAATCAGGTGTGTTACTGCTTGGTTGAGACAAAAGCCTGCACCCACACCGGCCCTTTCTGGATAAGACTGGGGACCCCTGCCTTTACCCCAACACAATGCAGGCCCATACACACACAAACACACCTGCGCACAGGCACACACACTCAAACACACACACACACACACACACACACACACACACACACACACCTACGCACAGGCACACACACTCAAACACACACACACACACACACACACACAAACACACCTGCGCACAGGCAAACACACTCAAACACGCGTACACACACACATACACACACAAACATACCTACGCACAGGCACACACACTCAAACACACACACACACATACACACACACACACACCTACGCACAGGCACACACACTCAAACACACACACACACACACACACACACACACACACACACACACCTGCGCGCAGGCACACACACTCGAACACGCGTACACACACACATACATAATCCATACACACACAAACATACCTGCACGCAGGCACACACATTCGAACACGCGTACACACACATACGAACACACATACACACACAAACATACCTGCACGCAGGCACACACACTCGAACACGCGTACACACACACATACACACACAAACACACCTGCGCACAGGCACACACACTCAAACACACCTGCACGCAGGCACACACACTCGAACACGCGTACACACACACATACACCTGGCGCGGGGCGTACCTGTCCTTGCTGAGGAAGTGGAACGGGGGCAGGGGGTGCAGCAGCTCCAGCTTGCCCAGGGTCCAGCTGGGCTGGTACCGGCACTCTTTGGGCAGCTTGATGGGGGGCAGGCACTGGCTGGGCAGCATCTTCAGGGGGGCGAACCTGGAGCAGCCCACCAGCGCCTGGCACGTCTCCAGCTTGTACACGAACGACAGGTCCTGGGAGGGGCATGGCAGCGGGTCAGTTACCGCGGCAACGGAACGCCGCGCCACCAGCACTTCACGCTTTTGTACTTTCTTGGATTTCGGAATTCTGAATACTCTCCCTTCATGTTAAAAGATAAATGAAATGTCTCCAAACACAACCCCTTTACAGCTCCAGAATAATTTAGCTCTAGATGCAGTCAATAATTTTAGATCTCGCACTATAAAATGTCAATTACTTTCAAAATAAGAAAAATACCTTCTGTGTAACATCTATCGCTGCACCTGTTTGCTGTGCATAATTACACTGTTTTTCAACTACACTGTTCTGTGAAGTGTACCTTCCATTTTCAAACTTTCAATTCAGACAACCCCCCATGCAAATGAACATTTATTAAAAGAGAACACAAAGTCCAAATTATCATGACCAAGGCAAATAACCACACTGCCATGTCATGTTTTGGTGGTGATTTACCATTGGCTGTAGAGATTTAACAGACTTTACCTGTGTTGGCAGAGGAATCTGAACTGCAGTTCTCTGGTGACCTGCTTTTCGATATTATCTATTCTGATTATAAAACCCTTTTATCAACTGTTGTGACTTATACTGCAGTTATTGAATGTTACAACTGCATTAGTTAATCATTACAAATACGGATAAGGCCAATTGCTTGCTAGATATGAGAGGTGGCACGATTATTAATGCAAATGGCCTTTTCCACTGCTTTTACACTGAACATAATTAGACGGCACAAGCCACACAGCTACGGTGTGGTTTTAATTAAAAAACAATGTCTTCCTAAATCTCACAGTTTTTAGGATTGTCACTACACAGAAGCCCACACATCATGACTGCACAGGGTTTCAGTGGGTGTGCTCAGAAGCCCACACAGCATGACTGCACAGGGTTTCTGTGACTGTGCTCAGAAGCTCACACAGCATGACTGCACAGGGTTTCAGTGGCTGTGCTCAGAAGCCCACACATCATGACTGCACAGGGTTTCAGTGACTGTGCTCAGAAGCTCACACAGCATGGCTGCACAGGGTTTCGGTGACTGTGCTCAGAAGCTCACACAGCATGGTTGCACAGGGTTTCTGTGACTGTGCTCAAAAGCCCACACAGCATGACTGCACAGGGTTTCTGTGACTGTGCTCAGAAGCTCACACAGCATGACTGCACAGGGTTTCAGTGGCTGTGCTCAGAAGCCCACACAGCATGACTGCACAGGGTTTCTGTGACTGTGCTCAGAAGCTCACACAGCATGACTGCACAGGGTTTCTGTGACTGTGCTCAGAAGCCCACACAGCATGACTGCACAGGGTTTCAGTGGCTGTGCTCAGAAGCCCACACAGCATGACTGCACATGGTTTCAGTGGCTGTGCTCAGAAGCCCACACAGCATGACTGCACAGGGTTTCTGTGACTGTGCTCAGAAGCCCACACAGCATGACTGCACAGGGTTTCAGTGGCTGTGCTCAGAAGCCCACACAGCATGACTGCACAGGGTTTCAGTGGCTGTGCTCAGAAGCCCACACAGCATGACTGCACAGGGTTTCAGTGGCTGCGCTCAGAAGCCCACACAGCATGGCTGCACAGGGTTTCAGTGGCTGTGCTCAGAAGCCCACACAGCATGACTGCACAGGGTTCCAGTGGCTGTGCTCAGAAGCCCACACAGCATGACTGCACAGGGTTTCAGTGGCTGTGCTCGGGGCTCTAACGTCCAGCTCAGGGGGCTAACGGGGCCAGTTTGTGCCAGACAGGAGGAGAAGGCCTGAGCTTCAGCCAAACAGGATCTGCTCAGAAATGCTCATTAAAGCCGCAAAATCGCAACCTTCCATTTCTGAACTGAAGCGTGAGTTTGCCGTCGTCCCATGGCGATTGCTGATTGCGCGTGAAATTCAATTTCGCCCGATCGTTTGGCCATTTCCACTGCTTTTGCCAGTTTTTACCAGCAGGAGGCTTCAACACAGCACACTGCTCGACTTCTAATAAAACCTGGACCGGCTCAAACTCTGGGGTGCACAACAAGGGCCGATCCGTTTCAGGATTTTGTGCCAGCTTCTGCTCTTAATCACATAATTATCTCAATCATGTTCTGACCTAACATTTATTTAACCACCGACTACAGCCAGAGACTGCAAGTGTATCTTACTTTTTTTACTGTGCTCAAGAACAGGAGTGAACCACAATAGTTTATAAACTGGTCAGAAAACTAAACCTAAGCTAACTGGACGGAACAAAAACAAGCTCACAGCCTGGCCCTTCAGGATCGGAGTTGTGCAGCCCTGCTCAAACTGCTCTGCTTTCTACGTACCATACCGTACTCCTCTCTCCCTGGCCATACCTTGATTTTGGAGAGTTTGGGGCTTGGGGCCCTCCCTGACCGTACCTTGATTTCGGAGGGCCTGGGGCTGCAGTAGCCCTCCTCCACCTCGATCCTGAAGTGCCCGGCCAGGGACAGGCCGTCCAGCAGCGTGGTGCCGGGGCCCACGTCCAGCACGCTGCCCTCCTTGCTGCTCGCGTTCATCGGGGAGAAGCCCATCATGTGCTGCTCCAGCGAGGGCGGCGTGGGGAACATCTGGTGGAGGTCCGCCGAGCCTGCAGGGGGCGCAGCGAGGGAGAGAAAACGTCCAATCAGAGCGGCTGCACACTGCGTTTAGCCTTTAGAGATGCACTGTTGTGCTAATGTAGCTGCTCCTTTCACTCTCTCTGACGAGTAGACCTCTCTCTGAGGAGCAGACCTCTCTCTCAGGAGCAGACCTCTCTCTGAGGAGCAGACCTCTCCCCGAGAGAACAAACCTCTCTCTGACAAGCAGACCTCTCTCTGAAAGAGCAGACCTCTCTCTGAGGAGCAGACCTCTCTCTGAGGAGCAGACCTCTCTCTGAGAGAACAGACCTCTCTCTGACAAGCAGACCTCTCTCTGAAAGAGCAGACCTCTCTCTGAGGAGCAGACCTCTCTCTGACGAGGAGACCTCTCTCTCAGGAGCAGACCTCTCTCTGAGGAGCAGACCTCTCTCTGAGGGAACAGACCTCTCTCTGAGGGAACAGACCTCTCTCTGAGGAGCAGACCTCTCCCTGAGGAACAGACCTCTCTCTCAGGAGCAGACCTCTCTCTCAGGAGCAGACCTCTCTCTCAGGAGCAGACCTCTCTGAAATAGCAGACCTCTCTCTGAAATAGCAGACCTCTCTCTGAAATAGCAGACCTCTCTCTGAAAGAGCAGACCTCTCTCTGAAAGAGCAGACCTCTCTCTGAGGAGCAGACCTCTCTCTCAGGAGCAGACCTCTCTGAAATAGCAGACCTCTCTCTGAAAGAGCAGACCTCTCTCTCAGGAGCAGACCTCTCTCTAAAAGAGCAGACTGTGGTTCTTCATTTCTAAAGGGGGTTCAGAAAAGCAATACATTTAAATGTCACCAAAACAATTGTGCAGTTTTGGGCCACACTTATTTGTTTTAAACGTAAAAAAAGCAAATAAAAAAAATGCCAAGGCTGGTCAAAATTCCTTAATCAGAGTTGGTGACAAAGTACCCTATGGTCAAATTTAAGAGAAGCCACATTCTCAGTTGAAGAAGCATATTCACATAAACACATGCACACACAAAGACAGGAGAATTTACTTCTGATCCCCATCTGCCATTTTCAAAACACTGCATCTGTTAACCACCAACTGCCAGTTCTGCTTCCCGTGGTTGATCCAGCAGAAGGGGAGGGAAATCCACCTACATTCCACCAGGGGGCCCTCCACCAAGACACTAAGATACATCACAACTACAGGAATACAGCAGCTAGTACAAGCCAAGCTAATTTAGCACTTCTTCTGAAGTACAAGACCCAAACTACTGCATACACCACTGAAAGCAAAACGTATGCTATTACAAAATCAAGCAAAACTGCTTCTTAATCATTATTTTAATGTGGTGATCATTCCTCCTTAGTGCACTGTCAATTCTACACTGGCCAGAGGAGTGACAATGTCTGATATGAACTGCTCAAGCATGATTCGGCAGGGGAAGTTATTTGGGATAAAGGGGGGGTGTTACTGAGGAAAGTGTGAAGGAGATGGACACAGTGAGAAGCACAGGGAGGTCTTACTGAGGAAAGTGTGAAGGAGACGGACACAGTGAGAAGCACAGGGGGGTCTTACTGAGGAAAGTGTGAAGGAGACAGACACAGTGAGAAGCACAGGGAGGTCTTACTGAGGAAAGTGTGAAGGAGACAGACACAGTGAGAAGCACAGGGAGGTCTTACTGAGGAAAGTGTGAAGGAGACGGACACAGTGAGAAGCACAGGGAGGTCTTACTGAGGAAAGTGTGAAGGAGACAGACACAGTGAGAAGCACAGGGAGGTCTTACTGAGGAAAGTGTGAAGGAGACAGACACAGTGAGAAGCACAGGGAGGTCTTACTGAGGAAAGTGTGAAGGAGACGGACACAGTGAGAAGCACAGGGAGGTCTTACTGAGGAAAGTGTGAAGGAGATGGACACAGTGAGAAAGGCGGGGGGGTCTTACTGATGCAGGACAGCGGATCCAGCTTCGCTTCCTTACTGCACAGCTTCTCCTCAGCTCCGCTGACCGCGCGTCTGGACCCAGGCTGGGGGAACACAAACATAAACAGATAACGTTCATTTCACTTATTTTAAAAAGAAAAAAAACACATACACTTACCATACAGATACATGTGTGTCTTCTCGTATCACAGTTTCCTCCCTTCCAATTAAAGTAAGCACTATTAAATTATCAGTTGACTGAACATCCTGAACACCCATCAGTCACTGTGCATTCTTGGAACAAGATGTCCCTGGAACGCTCACTTCCAGGCTATGCAAATCCATTTCAACTGGTCCTGCGGGAGCTCGTGCAGAAATGATTTTTCCAGCAGCTCAGACACCAAAAGATGAGACAGGACTGGAGTAGATCACGCCCAGTGGAGCACGCGTGTGAAACACAGAAGGCTGGATTATTCACGTCCTCAGGGCTAACACTGTGTGAATGGATCTTTCCTGCCCTTTCACAACAAGTGCATTGCTTTGAGATAACCGGCTTGCCAGCGGCCGTGACAAGTTGTTAGCAGTATGTTGGCTCAGAAGAGTGACTGCTGACCAAACCAGAAAACCAGTATGCAGAGCTTTAACACTGACATTTATTCCAAGGAGCACACGTGCTCCTAAGCTGAAAAATTCAGGAGCACACTAGTGCATCCCAATTAGTAGATGTGCTCCAAAAGCAATTTCCCTGCGAGCACACAACAATTTTGCTTGTACAATGGGAGCGCTACAGACGCCAGGTCTGTGCTTTCAGTCACACATCGCGGCAGCCAGCTCAGCGACCTCCTCTCACAAAACCGCTTCTGTCTCACTCCACACGGCACACGGACCATTCTCACTGCTTACACGGGAAAGGCATGGCCCAAGGGGGAGGGTTCACCGCTGCCTGCAGACAGACTGAGTGAATGAGGTCCTGATACAGACGGACGTCCCGTTTGAGTGAATGAGGTCCTGATACAGACGGACGTCCCGTTTGAGTGAATGAGGTCCTGATACAGACGGACGTCCCGATACAGACAGACGTCCTGTTTGAGTGAACGAGGTCCTGATACAGACGGACGTCCCGATACAGACAGACGTCCTGTTTGAGTGAACGAGGTCCTGATACAGACAGACGTCCCGTTTGAGTGAACGAGGTCCTGATACAGACAGACGTCCCGTTTGAGTGAATGAGGTCCTGATACAGACAGACGTCCCGTTTGAGTGAATGAGGTCCTGATACAGACAGACGTCCCGTTTGAGTGAATGAGGTCCTGAAACAGACAGACGTCCCGATACAGACAGACGTCCCGTTTGAGTGAATGAGGTCCTGATACAGACAGACGTCCCGTTTGAGTGAATGAGGTCCTGATACAGACAGACGTCCCGTTTGAGTGAATGAGGTCCTGAAACAGACAGACGTCCCGATACAGACGGACGTCCTGTTTGAGTGAATGAGGTCCTGATACAGACAGACGTCCTGTTTGAGTAATACAATCCTGACACAGTTTAACTAGTCTATCCCCAATACAGGGCAACTCCTTACAGTTTAACTAGTCTATCTCCAATACAGGGCAACTCCTTACAGTTTAACTAGTCTATCTCCAATACAGGGCAACCCCTTACAGTTTAACTAGTCTATCCCCAATACAGGGCAACCCCTTACAGTTTAACTAGTCTATCTCCAATACAGCGCAACCCCTTACAGTTTAACTAGTCTATCTCCAATACAGCGCAATCCCTTACAGTTTAACTAGTCTATCCCCAATACAGGGCAACTCCTTACAGTTTAACTAGTTTATCTCCAATACAGGGCAACCCCTTACAGTTTAACTAGTCTATCCCCAATACAGGGCAACTACTTACAGTTTAACTAGTCTATCTCCAATACAGGGCAACTCCTTACAGTTTAACTAGTCTATCTCCAATACAGGGCAACCCCTTACAGTTTAACTAGTCTATCCCCAATACAGGGCAACCCCTTTATCTCACTGCGGCATGCATCTAATCCTGGAATATTTGCTCCGGTTTAACGGAGGCCTGGGCCTGGCCTGGGTTAACCAGTATGGGTTCCTACCGGTTCCTTCCGACCACTCGGCTCCACTACAAAAAAAGCTGAAGAGGCAGTTCAGCCGCTTGAGAGCCGCAGTTTAAATGTGTTTCGTCCCGGTCGCTGGGACGTTTGCAATCTGCCGTCCGTCCCTGTCCAAACGAGGCCACTACAGCTTCAACTCTGGTTCTGTTACTGGGGTATTCATTATGGTTTAATCGTGGTCTCTGTCCACAGGGTTCACTGTAGTTCTGTTGCTGGGGTATTCATTACGGTTTAATCATGGTCTCTGTCCAGCTGGTTCACTATGGTTCTATTACTGGGGTATTAATTACGGTTTAACCGTGGTCTCTGTCCAGCGGGTTTACTGACCGTCAGCTCGTCCTCGTCTGAGTTGAAGAGGTTGTCCAGGTCCTTGAAGGAGACAGCCAGGTCGTTCTCATGCATGAGGCTGCCGGAGGTGTTGAGGTTGTTGGCCGTCGAATTCTGGGTGTCTGGGAAGGGCGTGGAGGAACACAGACAAACGTCACAAACACCCTCAGTAAACCACCAATCACAATGCTCACTAATACACTAAGAGCAACAACACATTTATCACAATGCTCATTAATATGCTAACAGCAGTAACACACCAATCACAATGCTCATTAATATGCTACCAGAAAAAAGACACCAATCACAATGCTCACTAATATGCTAACAGCAATAACACACCAAACGCTCACTAACCATGAATATTCTAATGGGGGAAAATAATTTTCTAAATTAATTTTAAAATCCTAATCAGTCATTATTATCAACATCACAAAGTACCTTTAAGCAATTTATTGTATATATATATATATATACATATTACAAAAAAAAACATCTGGATATTTACTCAAATGGCTCTTGAGCTCCTCAGTGCCGCCACACTGTTCACACTAATCAGTGATTAAAGGGACTGTGACGGCAGAGCCAGGTCTGCGCGCTCTAACTGCAGCACAGGACAGGACCTGAGCGCCTACACAGGGCCCACCGTCAGCCCAACTGTGGGCTGCCCAGGACTCTAAGCCATAATGGGTGAAGAGAGAAAGGCATCCTCACCATCTGAGCAGCTGTCATCCCCCTGGAAAACAAACCAAACAGGCGGTTAGGTTTCATTCCTACGGACTGCATGCAGGAGGCAGTTCCAGGTACTCCCGCCTACACGGACTCCAAATGTATGCTAATGACACACACAGCTCAGGCAGAACTCGGGGGGCTGGGGGGACACAGCTCAGGCAGAACTCGGGGGGCTGTAGGGACACAGCTCAGGCAGAACTCGGGGGGCTGGGGGGACACAGCTCAGGCAGAACTCGGGGGGGCTGTGGGGGGACACAGCTCAGGCAGAACTCTGGGGGCTGCGGGGACACAGCTCAGGCAGAACTCTGGGGGGCTGTGGGGGGACACAGCTCAGGCAGAACTCGGGGGGCTGTGGGGGGACACAGCTCAGGCAGAACTCGGGGGGCTGTGGGGGGACACAGCTCAGGCAGAACTCTGGGGGGCTGGGGGGACACAGCTCAGGCAGAACTCGGGGGGCTGTGGGGGGGACACAGCTCAGGCAGAACTCGGGGGGCTGTGGGGGGACACAGCTCAGGCAGAACTCCGGGGGCTGGGGGGGGACACAGCGCAGGCAGAACTCAGGGGGCTGTGGGGGGACACAGCTCAGGCAGAACTCGGGGGGCTGGGGGGGGACACAGCTCAGGCAGAACTTGGGGGGCTGTGGGGGGACACAGCTCAGGCAGAACTCCGGGGGCTGGGGGGGGACACAGCGCAGGCAGAACTCAGGGGGCTGTGGGGGGACACAGCTCAGGCAGAACTCGGGGGGCTGTGGGGGGACACAGCTCAGGCAGAACTTGGGGGGCTGTGGGGGGGACACAGCTCAGGCTGAACTCGGGGGGCCCACTGGCGCGTCCACGGCTGCTGAGAGGGAGCGCTAACTCTGAACTCAACACTGCAGTCTCTCAACGCGCTTTCCCCTTTCGCCGTGAATTTCTGCGCACGCGCATACTTCCCCAGCACGGAACATTCCCACATCGTCAAACTGTTTACGGTTATTAAAGCAGAAAATCAGAGGAAAACTGCCGCTGGGAATCTGATGCCACTGGGAATCTGATGCCACTGCAAACACAAGTTCCTTTTTAAAAGTATTGAGAGATTATTCAAGGCAAGCAGATTCCTACAGACGCACACTGAAGGGCCTGGAGCAGTCAGTGTGGGTCAGATGTCTGAGACAGCCCATAGGCTTTGCTGCGGCAGGTCTTTTCTCCTGTGTTTAGCTTACAGAAGAATAATTTCCCTTCCGGCACATCACAGAAGAGCACTTCAGCTGATGCCATTACAGGAAATCTGATTTTATCTGACCCCAGATAAAATCAGGGTAATAGAACATCAGTATTTCTCAGGGATGGTGTGGATCAGGGCTGGTTTTAGCCTGCTATATTAGGGTGGGCTGGTAGAAGTAATAGGTGTGCAACTTGGGCGCAGTGGCATCACTAGGGTTGGTGTCACCCAGTGCTCGACCGGCGGGGGGGGGGGGCTGTCGACGGGGGTGCTGGCAGGTGTGGCCGTGAGGGATTGCATGTTATGCATTCAAATGACAAAGCGCTTCTCGTCACATTAATACCGCTAATTAAATCAACCGGCAGTACACTGCATCAGAGAAACTAGCTGTTTCAACCCGTCGCTGCACAAAAAATTTATAGACAGTCATTTTGGTGTCACCCGTTACGGTAGTCTTATCCAAACTCAAACTCAAATGGACTGCTGATGGAAATTCGCGAGTAGCTAAATCTGGTGCAAAGCATCTCCTCTCCTCTCTCTAAGATCACTGTTTTTGGCTGGACCGCAACAGCGGGGCCAGCCCTACAAACGCGAATGTGTGTGACTGAGTGACCGAGTGATGAAGTTACACCATTGGTCGGCCGAGTTACGAAGTTACACCATTGGTCGGCCAGATCATGTGCGTTAGGTCCAGCCATATACTAGGTTTCCTAGCCTTGTTGTACATGATCCCTGACAAAAATAAGGGTAATAAACAAAAACATAACTAAAGTTAAACTAACATTTACAACACTAATTTGTTCCAATCCATACTCAAGTTAGAGCAGGTTATGCCTTTGAGTGTGATTTTTCACGAGCAGTGTGTGCGCTTTTACTTGCTTTGCCTTGCCCTGCGCGTGTGCAATCTGAGCCATCAGAGTTCATAGTTGTCATGGCAACACCCCCCCCCCTCGGCACGCTCGACGGGTCCACTTCTGAGCTCTGCGTGTCTGTGCCTGAACACGACGAGAAGAGGGGGTGGGCAGTGGGCGACTTTGGAGGCGGGCTGTAGGCTGCCCACCCAATCAGAAGTTAGAAACGGTACTGGTATTTTCTGCGCTTATTTCCTATGGCTGAACAAAAAAAAAATGTATTATTTTTCTCTTAACTTTTGATTGGGCGGGCAAAGACACACGTTTGGGTGGGCTGAGCCCACCCCTGCCCATAGCCATCGCCGGCCGTGGTGTGGATGTGAGTAGAACGCATAGTGCAACTCCGCAGAAGGCACATCAGGCTCAAAGGATGTAATCAGCTTCCGTTAGAAACTCTGCTCTACAGAAGCTCGCAATGAGGGGGGAAAAGCATGTCTCCACAAGCGACTGTGCAGATCCCTTCCACGACAGCAATCCAGCCATCAGCACGGGCAAGCAGAGCAGCTGAAAGCAGCCATCAGCAGAGAAAGCCTGGCGGGAGCTCGCTGGTCAGTTAGGATTACATCACATCACCGTCACGGCCTGTTTCCCACATTCACTGCCGGTCGAGAGGTGTGAGAGTAACCCAGTTTCACATTCCCACACCGTCCTCCGTTTCCACATTAAACATTCTCCGAAGGTAAGGTAAAACTGAAACTGCAGCATCCCCTCATACAAAACTCATTTATCTGATCACATTATGCATATTAACATGCTCCTTTAATGGAAGTCAAACCTGATGAACATGATACTGAAAGAACTACAATTACAGTTAATTACCAAAACTGATGAGCATGATACTGAGAGAACTACAACTACAGTTAATTACCAAAACTGATAAACATGCTAGTGAGAGAACTTCCATTACTTTTAAGTACATACGATTGCAGTTTCATTGTTTAGGGAGAAGAACAGAAAGCTGGTCCTGACCCCATCGGACTAAAACCCAAACGCTGACAGTGGCACTGGGAACGGTAAACAGTCCCCAGCCTGAGCCTTCATTAGGGCTCATGCTGTGGATAAACAGCTCAGAGGAAACCAGGCCGTTCCGTAGGGATGCGTGTGCCCCGCCCCTCGCCTAGCGACACCCGCGCTGGAGCAAGTGTAACCAGGAACACCCTGCGTGCTGAGGGGGGTTCACTATTGGGCAGCTGGTTTAAAGAGTGTGCTGAGGGACCCAGGGTGGGTTCACTATTGGGCAGCTGGTTTAAAGAGTGTGCTGAGGGACCCAGGGTGGGGGGGGGGGGGTTCACTATTGGGCAGCTGGTTTAAAGAGTGTGCTGAGGGACCCAGGGTGGGTTCACTATTGGGCAGCTGGTTTAAAGAGTGTGCTGAGGGACCCAGGGTGGGTTCACTATTGGGCAGCTGGTTTAAAGAGTGTGCTGAGGGACCCAGGGTGGGTTCACTATTGGGCAGCTGGTTTAAAGAGTGTGCTGAGGGACCCAGGGTGGGTGCACTATTGGGCAGCTGGTTTAAAGAGCGTGCTGAAGGACCCGGGGTAGGGGGGGGGGTCACTATTGAGCAGCTGGTTTAAAGAGCGTGCTGAGGGACCCGGGGTGGGGGGTTCACTATTGGGCAGCTGGTTTAAAGAGCGTGCTGTTAAATTCACACTCCACAGCTCAACAACAACTCTGCAAACTGGAGGCCTAACTAAAATGGGACGTACAGCCCCATAACCATTTGAAACGTAATTTGAGCTGTGAAACAGGACTGCTGGGAAGTGCACACCGCACAGGGAGAGGAGGCGAAAAGGCGCATATTTAAGAAAACGAGCCAATGGGCACAGCTCACAGCGTCCGGGCTCCACCCACCTTGTGCTTTTTGCCCGCCTCCCAGTCCCCGCCCTGCTTGTCCTTCTTGTCTCGGAAGGTGAACTCCACGTCGCCGTCCACGAAGGCGTAGGGGTCGGACTCCGGCTGGCGGCCGCCGGCGGCGTCGGAGAAGGCGGCCGACAGGTAGAGGTTCCTGCGCTGGGCGTACATCCGCACCCGCTCCTCAGACACCTTCAGAGGCTTCCGGACGGTGGACATCACCCTGAGACGGAGAGAGCGCAAGCGTCTCAGGCCACTCCCCCGTTCAAAAGCATCCCCGCGATGAAGCAGCCAGGGAAGCGGCTTCATTTCTGCTTCAGAACCGCAGCACAAAACTGGCTGCTGAGTAAATCACGCATTCAATTCTGTCAATCAATAAAACATGTAAAAGTATTACGACTGAACGAATGTGTCTAAAATAAAAACATAGTAAATAAAGCCACTGTTTACAGAAATAAATGACTGTTTACAGCATGTTGTTTTAAGCATTCAAGGTTCCTGACTTTTTTCCTGTATGACCACAGCCACTGTCCAAGCGTCCAGACCATGTGTGTTTAGTGTGAGTCTATAAACACAGAGTTCCTCTGGCTGATGTACCTGGCCCAGAGCACACACTCGGTCACATGACCGCAGATTAGTGGCCACTCACAGCACACTCGGTCACATGACCGCAGATCAGTGGCCACTCACAGCGCACTCGGTCACATGACCGCAGATCAGTGGCCACTCACAGCACACTCGGTCACATGACCGCAGATCAGTGGCCACTCACAGCACACTCAGTCACATGACCGCAGATCAGTGGCCACTCACAGCACACTCGGTCACATGACCGCAGATCAGTGGCCACTCACAGCACACTCGGTCACATGACCGCAGATCAGTGGCCACTCACAGCACACTCGGTCACATGACCGCAGATCAGTGGCCACTCACAGCACACTCGGTCACATGGCCGCAGATCAGTGGCCACTCACAGCACACTCGGTCACATGACCGCAGATCAGTGGCCACTCACAGCACACTCGCTCACATGACCGCAGATTAGTGGCCACTCACAGCACACTCGGTCACATGACCGCAGATCAGTGGCCACTCACAGCACACTCGGTCACATGGCTAGCTGCTAGAGGATTAGATTCCGCTAGAATGACCCAGGAGCTCCCTGAAATCGCAGTCTCACATGGGCATGCTATTAATAGCCTGTGTATGACTGGCTGCTGTTCCCCTGTCCTTTTCGGAGTTAGGGAAAATTCTCACCCCCAAAACCCCTCGGGTTCTCCCTCGGAAAACACACCCCGTTGTGTTAATACAAGAGGTGCGAAGTCCAGGTTCAGAACGTTCACAGGCGGAAGAAATGCATAATAGGACTTTTACTTTCTGACTCCAAGACTCTCCCCTTCCGGTCAATACAAAGCCTAATTAAATGTGGATGTAAACGTGTCTCTCCTGTGTGTCTGGGCTGGCATGGGACGTGGTACTCACTGTCTCACTGGAGAATGGGACGGGTACTCACTGGAGGACAGGACGGGGTACTCACTGTCTCACTGGAGAATGGGACGGGTACTCACTGGAGGACGGGAGGGGTACTCACTGTCTCACTGGAGAATGGGACGGGTACTCACTGGAGGACGGGAGGGGTACTCACTCAGTGACGGAGGGGTACTCACTCAGTGACGGAGGGGTACTCACTCAGTGACGGAGGGGTACTCACTCAGTGACGGACAGCACGCTGTCCTGGCTCCCCGGCCCGGCGCTCGGGTCGTCCCGCAGCAGGGGCGTGGGAAGGTGGCCGTCTTTGCGCCGCGGCAGGCTGAAGAACCTCCAGGGGGCGCAGGCGGCGTCCTCGGGGTTAGCGGCGAGCCCCGCGTACACGGAGGGCCCCGGGGACTCGGGGTAGGGCAGGATCAAGGGCTGAGAAAGAGGGTCCAGGCCCGGGTCCTCGGGGCCCCTGTGGGGGGCGGGGCAGGGCTCGGAGGAGGCGGTCTGGTAGAAGTGCTGGCCGCGGGGGGCGGCGGCGCTCTTGGCAGGCTCCGCCCCCTCGTCGCCGCGCTCGCAGGGGTGGGGACTGAGCGGGGGCGGCTGGGGCGAGCCAGGCGTTTGGGGAGGGGGGTTCTTGGTGGTGGGGAAGCGGGCGTGGTCCTGTGCCCGGAGGCCCATCTGGGGCGGGCTGGTCTCGGGCTCCAGGGACACGTCCTCACACAGGGGGCTGCGGTGGTGGAACGCCGTCTGCGGCCTCTTGGCCAGCTTCTCGCCCTTCTCCGGCTTCTCCGCCATCTTGTGCTTTGGAACCGAAGGGGGGAGCGCGCCCGTAGACTGGGGGTGCCCTGGGGTACTGCCCGACCGCTGTTTCAGGGCCTTGTGCCTGGAAAAATGACATCCAGCCACACTTCATCAGTACTGAACACCTACTGTTACTATGACAAGCCTAGATGGGCTGAAAGACCTATTCTTATCAAGACTCTTACTGTGTGTTATCAGGGCACGGAACCATAAACAGGCAGTGCACGCAATAATAAACAGGCAGTGCACAGAATCATAAACAGGCAGTGCACAGAATCATAAACAGGCAGTGCACGGAACCATAAGGAGGCAGTGCACAGAATCATAAACAGGCAGTGCACAGAATCATAAACAGGCAGTGCAGAGAAGCATAAACAGGCAGTGCACGGAACCATAAACAGGCAGTGCACAGAACCATAAACAGGCAGTGCACGGAACCATAAACAGGCAGTGCACAGAATCATAAACAGGCAGTGCACGCAATCATAAACAGGCAGTGCACAGAACCATAAACAGGCAGTGCACGCAATCATAAACAGGCAGTGCACAGAATCATAAACAGGCAGTGCACGCAATCATAAACAGGCAGTGCACAGAACCATAAACAGGCAGTGCACGGAACCATAACCAGGCAGTGCACAGAACCATAAACAGGCAGTGCACGGAACCATAACCAGGCAGTGCACAGAATCATAAATAGGCAGTGCACGGAACCATAAACAGGCAGTGCACAGAATCATAAACAGGCAATGCACAGAACCATAAACAGGCAGTGCACAGAATCATAAACAGGCAGTGCACAGAACCATAAACAGGCAGTGCACAGAACCATAAACAGGCAGTGCACAGAATCATAAACAGGCAGTGCACAGAACCATAACCAGGCAGTGCACAGGATCATAAATAGGCAGTGCACGGAACCATAAACAGGCAGTGCACAGAATCATAAACAGGCAGTGCACGGAACCATAACGTTTTGGGGAGGGAAGGAAAGATGCTTACAATGCAGCGCACGCTGACATTTGGTCTGACTGACACCTCAGGCTCACTGTGAACACTCGCCATGCCTTCAATTCAACAAAACAGGCTCACCAGCAACAAAGCCTGTTTCAGAACTGCTGTACATTAACATCTGTCAGACACTGGTGCAGAGGTATCTTACTGCAGAGCTCCAGACTAACTTTTTACATTGGCTGCACTGGTGCGCCTTATTTTTTTCCCCCCACCCTATACTTTAGTATAGGTTTCACAACTAACGAGATTAAGTATCTTGTTATTTGTGAAACCTATACTAAAGTATAACTTCACAAGATGCTCCACCTTCCTCATTTTAATGCAGGCGGCAGGCTGCTCTTCTGATATTTCCCCACGTAGCCTAAAATTACGACTTTATTCTTGTAATATTATGACTTTTTTTCTCTCGTAAAATGACAACTTTATTCTCATATTATTACTTTTTTCTTGTAAAATTACAACTTTATTCTCGTAATATTATGACTTTATTCTAGAAATCTCCAAAAAAATTTTCCCTCAACGTGGCCCTGATACTTCATCGTAACACACAGAGACAGACCTGCTAAATGTCAGGCGCACCGGTGCGACCAATGAAAAAGTTTAGTCGCACTTGACAGATTTTTGGTCGCATGTGCGACCAAAATGGTCGTACTCCGGAGCCTTATACTGGTTGTCTCCTGATCATTTCTGCGTCATTTTTCACTATTTTGTTTTATTCATTTGCATAATACCAGGGTCCACAATACCAATACTCCTGAGTCTCTGATCGATGGGTGAGGTAGCTTATCACTATGGTTACGGGCCTTTTAGCAAGCCGGTGACCAAAGCGAGCCGCAGGAAGTGTGCGGGTGTGAGTCCGCTCATCACCTCCCCGAGCCTGACGTAGAGTCCGCTCATCACCACCCTGAGCCTGACGGGGAGCAGAGTCCGCTCATCAGCCCCCTGAGCCTGACGGGGAGCAGAGTCCGCTCATCAGCCCCCTGAGCCTGACGGGGAGCAGAGTCTGCTCATCACCTCCCTGCGCCTGACGTAGAGTCCGCTCATCACCACCCTGAGCCTGACGGGGAGCAGAGTCTGCTCATCACCTCCCTGCGCCTGACGGGGGGAAGGCACCAGACACGGGAAAGAAACGCAGCGGCTCTGAGGAACGCAGCACGGTCCCACAGTACCTCATCATCTCCGCCCTTCCTGTCATTCACAACCCTGCAAAACCCCATAACCTGTCTGGTGGAATGTTCTGGTCTAAGTAGATGAGCTGTGTATCATTCAGTAAGAACTGGGGGGGGGGGGGGGGGGGGGGCTGACCTTGAGCAGTTGCAGTTTGACCTCCGGGCAGGCTCCACAAAGTCCCAGCAACCCACTCTGCCCGGCACCGCCTCCTCACAGCTTCCGTTAGCAACCGCTACATATTTCCTCCTGGCAACCAAACACAGCTCTATCAAGCAGCCCCAAAGGGAGCGTTTACACACACAACAATGGCCACACAGTAGCATCCTGTACAGAAACAGACCAGGCGCATTAATCTGTAAGAGCAGGATATTTATCTGACAGAAACAGGGCTAATGACCTGTGCAAAAGTGTAATTATCTCACAGAAACAGGGTTAATGACCTGTGCAAATGTGTAATTATCTCACAGAAACAGGGTTAATGACCTGTGCAAATGTGTAATTATCTCACAGAAACAGGGCTAATGACCTGTGCAAAAGTATAATTATCTGACAGAAACAGGGTTAATGACCTGTGCAAATGTGTAATTATCTGACAGAAACAGGGTTAATGACCTGTGCAAATGTGTAATTATCTCACAGAAACAGGGCTAATGACCTGTGCAAAAGTATAATTATCTCACAGGAACAGGGTTAATGACCTGTGCAAAAGTGTAATTATCTCACAGAAATAGGGTTAATGACATGTGCAAATGTGTAATTTAGGGCTAGGGTCAGGATTAGGGTCAGGGTCAGGGTCAGGATTAGGGTCAGGATTAGGGTCAGGGTTAGGGTCAGGGTTAGGGTCAGGGTTAGGATTAGGGTTAGGGTCAGGGTCAGGATTCGGGTCAGGGTTAGGGGTCTGGATTAGGATTAGGGTCAGGGTTATTATTATGAAGCAGAGAAGTACACACTTGTTCTGGGCTCTGTTGAGGCTGCACTCCTGCCACACCCTCTCCACTGCCTGGCAGGCCAGTCTGCGGGGGACCCTGTCGCCATGGTGACCGGTGGTGTCCGTGCTGAAGCTGTCCGTCATGGAGGAGATCTTCATCCACTTCTGCGTGCACTGAGAGTCTGCGGCCAACAGGGGGAGTTACCACACCTCATTTCTGCCACCACAGCGCCCTCCTATGCAGCCTACCTCAACCCTTAACACAAGACGAGTATCTATCAGACTGCCACGGACAATACAGCTCTGCTGTGCAACTCTGCTGTCCAACACTAATAAAATAAACAGTAACACTGTACCTGAGCCCTTCCATGGTATAATAGATGATGTCAGTTTAGGTGAAATGACGTAAAACTCTCATCACTTTTAATGATAAATGTTATGACAGTCAAAGCTAATCATTTGAGAGTGAAACGACTCATTACAGTACCCTAAAGGACGCAGGTACTAAGGCTGGATTCACACCAGATCAGCTTGCCGCAGGGTTGTGCGGCAAAAACGGCAGTCTTCCCACTCTTTTGAATGGGGGTAGTGCGTTTAGGCTGCGGCAGTGGTTGACCGCATGGGGTGCCGGAAAAAAACGCAGTGGCCTGCGGCAAGAAAGTTGAACCAGAATCAACTTTTGCCAGAACACAACCCGACGTCACGCTGCAGTGGCCAATCACGTAAGTTGTTTAAATTACCATGTAGCAGTCCGCTGTTTACCGAGCAACTCTCAGATGAATTACTAACGCGATTCATTTCCTAAGATTTGATTTTATAATCATCATCGTGATTTGACAGTACCGGGTAATGGGAAGAGTACCGGAACAATAATTACTTGCTAAATATCAATTCCAAACGTCGGAATTAAGCTGTATAAAAGATTAGCTATTTAGCAGTTCTTGCATGTTAGTTTATTGTACTTAGCACTATGGAGTTCATGGACCAAACAATGATACACTCTCAGTTGTGTCCTCGCTTGGTTTATTTTGTGTACCCAGCTTCGACGTCTGCGTCTGGCTGGCAGTCTACTAACGATAGCAAGAAGCTATCTTCGGTTTGCGTTTTTGTCCATTTTTTTTTTGAGATAGCGGACAGGAAATGGGGGGGGGGGTTAAAGTTCACAACACGACGTCACACAAATGGGCCATGTAGTGACACGCCCACACCACCGCACAACCCTGTGGCAAGGTGCCGCATTGTCCGCTTTGGTGTGAATGCAGCCTAATGCCTGGCTTTGTATCTGCAGATGCGGCAGAAATGGGTCACTGTGGGCTTACCTGTCTGGGACTCCTCAGGTGAAGTGGGCGGAGTCAGAGTGATGGACGAGATGGCTGGGTCTCGATGGGAGGTGTGCAGCTGCTGGCTGTTGGGGTAGACTGGCGTGCAGTGGGAGGGGCCCAGGGGGGTGATGGGCAGGAGATCTGACTGCGGGACGAGCACCAGGCAGGACGGGTACACCATGCGCACGCCCGCTGCAGATACACACACAGACACACACCCAGCAGCTTCAGGGTCTGAACCAATCACACGCTTCAGTGTCTCCAATACATTCTGGTTTACTTCTGCACATTATACCCCATTATTTTATATGCACATTATACCCCAATACTTTATATGCACATCATACCCCATTACTTTATATGCACATTACACCCCATTATTTTATATGCACATTATATCCCATTATTTAATATGCACATTATATCCAATTATTTTATATGCACATTATATCCCATTACTTTATATGCAAATTATACCCCATTATTTTATATGCACATTATACCCCAATATTTTATTTACACATTATACCCCATTATTTTATATGCACATTATTCTAATGCAATAATACACTTTCCAGTCATGTCATCTTTTAATTCCGTAAAAGCACTTCCAACAAACTTTCAACTTTGCATAAAGACGTTATTATAATAATAATCATAATAAAATAATAAAGACAACAACAACAGCAGTATTTTCTGTACATCGGCACAGTGGAGTAGCTCCAGCACAGATCCCTTTGAGGCGCAGATCCAGTCAGTAATGCCTGGCACAGGCATGTACGCAGGGCCTTGCCGGGACCCATCACAGAGAATCACTATTTTAGTAGCTTAATAAATAAATTACCTCCAATCATTATTTCCTGAAGACCAGCCAGGTACTCTGGCAAAATAAACTGAGCAGGACTCAGGTGCTGTCCTTATGCGGTTAGAGAGTGGATCAATGTTCCAGCACAGCGGTTTGAGGTATCATTTAGTTTTTCTGTGCCATTGAAAAGTCCGTTAAGGAATCACATCAACTACATCACGATCCGTGACCATTAAAAGTTAATGGCTAATTAGCTGAGCCAGCTACCCATAATCAATAGGTTTCACTCTGAACATTTGAGTGCAGTAGCGTAGTTAGTGGGCCGGCTTCCTGCAAGCCCACTCTTGGTATCTTTCATATTTCTTATTATCTGCACTTTCCACCCAATTTTTCTAGCTCAAAAGGCTGCTTCTTACTTTCCGTGTTCCGCGTCCGCAGCCAGCTGGGATTGTACCGGTGGCGCGGACACACACCCGGTTCCATTCATACTACAATTGAGTCGCATCAGTCTACACTCCGTTCCAGTTCCATTACCACAGAGTGAATGCGATAAGAAAATTTCCGGTTACGCTGACCGATAAAACGCTATTCCAAAAGCAAAATTAGACATGCTATACATCGTTAGAAAGCTTATACCCTCACCTACTGAACAAATGAATTGTCAATCAAGACAGACTGTACTAAAAAGGGTGACAACACCGTAAACAACAGGTGTGGTATTACGCACAGCTATTTTGGAAGGTACCCAGGCATCACAAATGTGCGTGTATTTCACAAAGACAAGACAATATATGACCACTCAGTCTCAAAAGGGACATCTCTACGCGTAAAACCAATAGGAAGGTTGTATATTTATTCCATATTTAGTCCCAGATATTGACTGTAGAATGACATGGTATCATTTTTTTAAACTTTGTCTCGTTTATTTCGTTATTCAGTGAGCAGCGTTTTCACAGCTGTATTGGCATATCTTAGGGCTATTGTCGGGTTTATCTTGTTGCTATGACGGAATGCGATTTTTTAGTGGTGAAAGAATATTTTTATGAATGCCAAGATAGACGATATAAATGTGGGTAACGGCGGATCTCCTCGCACAAAAAAGCATCCATTAAATTTAATCTGGAGCATGCGCAGTCGGCGCGCTTGCTATGCATACAGTCTGCGCGGTCACAAATTTTGGGCTGCGCGCGGACGTCCGTATAGGGGTCCGCGCGGACCCTCGCGGACATTTACGTCACGCGGACCAAAGCGGACCCTCGCAGACACGCGGACGCGGAAAGTATGAAGCAGCCTTAACTAGTCCTACAGTTTTTGCACTATATTCAACATTCAAACCAAAATGACTGGCTAGTCCCAGACATTGTTGCTTGTATTCAGATTTTTTAAATATTCAAAACATTTTGAAATATTCAACTTTTTTTGTGGTCACCCCATAGAGGCTCATGCAGGTACGTTTCGTGGAACGCTGTAGGATGCATGCGCAGGTGGCCACGGTCTATGAGTGCTAAACTCAATCTGTGTAGTGCTAATCTGTGTAGTGCTAAACTCAATCTGTGTAGTGCTAATCTCAATCTGTGTAGTGCTAAACTCAATCTGTGTAGTGCTAATCTCAATCTGTGAAGTGCTAAACTCAATCTGTGTAGTGCTAATCTCAATCTGTGTAGTGCTAAACTCAATCTGTGTAGTGCTAAACTCAATCTGTGAAGTGCTAATCTCAATCTGTGTAGTGCTAAACTCAATCTGTGAAGTGCTAATCTCAATCTGTGTAGAGCTAAACCCAATCCGTGTAGTGCTAAACTAATCTGTGAAGAGCTAATCTCAATCTGTGAAGTGCTAAACTAATCTGTGAAGTGCTAATCTCAATCTATGAAGTGCTAATCTCAATCTATGAAGTGCTAAACTCAATCTGTGTAGTGCTAATCTCAATCTGTGAAGAGCTAATCTCAATCTATGAAGTGCTAAACTAATCTGTGAAGTGCTAATCTCAATCTATGAAGTGCTAATCTCAATCTATGAAGTGCTAAACTCAATCTGTGTAGTGCTAATCTCAATCTGTGAAGAGCTAATCTCAATCTATGAAGTGCTAAACTAATCTGTGAAGTGCTAAACTCAATCTGTGTAGTGCTAATCTCAATCTGTGAAGAGCTAATCTCAATCTATGAAGTGCTAAACTCAATCTGTGAAGTGCTAAACTCAATCTGTGAAGTGCTAAACTCAATCTGTGTAGTGCTAATCTCAATCTGTGTAGTGCTAAACTCAATCTGTGTAGTGCTAATCTCAATCTGTGTAGTGCTAATCTCAATCTGTGTAGTGCTAATCTCAATCTGTGTAGTGCTAAACTCAATCTTTGTAGTGCTAATCTCAATCTGTGTAGTGCTAAACTAATCTGTGAAGTGCTAATCTCAATCTGTGTAGAGCTAATCCAATCTATGAAGTGCTAATCTCAATCTGTGTAGTGCTAATCTCAATCTGTGTAGTGCTAAACTCAATCTGTGTAGTGCTAATCTCAATCTGTGTAGAGCTAATCCAATCTATGAAGTGCTAATCTCAATCTGTGTAGTGCTAATCTCAATCTGTGTAGTGCTAATCTCAATCTGTGAAGTGCTAAACTCAATCTGTGTAGTGCTAATCTCAATCTGTGTAGTGCTAAACTCAATCTGTGTAGTGCTAATCTCAATCTGTGAAGTGCTAAACTCAATCTGTGTAGTGCTAATCTCAATCTGTGAAGTGCTAAACTCAATCTGTGTAGTGCTAAACTCAATCTGTGAAAGATCTTCACCTCCGATCTGAGAAGCAACTGCTACAATTATCAGTGTGCCCTTTTGGACCTCTCCAGGAGAGATAGAAGGCTAACATTAAGCACATAGAGGTTTAGGCTAAAGGATGACAAAGTGTATTTTACAGATGCGGAAAAGTAAGTGAGAAATGGGGAGTGGCTTCAAAGCCAAAAACGGCTGTTTTTTTTCACAACATCTTACCGACGAGGACCTCCACTGCAGCCAGGGAGTCGTCCTCCCAGTCACAGTCATCCATCTTGTCCTCAGGGCTGTCCCTGGCACTGGGGTTGATGGGGTAGAACTGCTTCCACTCCTCTATCAGCTTTTGCGTGGGGCGGTCAGACATCTTGAAGGACTGGCCCGTCATGGTGCCGTTGAGGCCGAACGGGCTAAGGATCACTGTGGTGAGAGCAACCAGACGCAAGCATGATCAGTGAACACCACCGCAAGCTTACAACAGACTCACTTACCCCGCTTATAAGACTCACTTATCCCGGTTATAACAGACTCACTGATCTCGTTTACAGGTGTGTTTCTGATGTGTGCAGGTGTGTTTCTGATGTACTCAGTGTGCAGGTGTGTTTCTGATGTACTCAGTGTGCAGGTGTGATTCTGATGTACTCAGTGTGCAGGTGTGTTTCTGATGTACTCAGTGTGCAGGTGTGATTCTGATGTACTCAGTGTGCAGGTGTGTTTCTGATGTACTCAGTGTGCAGGTGTGTTTCTGATGTACTCAGTTTCTGATGTACTCAGCGTGCAGGTGTGTTTCTGATGTACTCGGTGTGCAGGTGTGTTTCGGATGTACTCAGTGTGCAGGTGTGATTCTGATGTACTCAGTGTGCAGGTGTGATTATGATGTACTCAGTGTGCAGGTGTGTTTCTGATGTGTGCAGGTGTGTTTCTGATGTACTCAGTGTGCAGGTGTGATTCTGATGTGCTCAGTGTGCAGGTGTGATTCTGATGTACTAGGTGCAGGTGTGTTTCTGATGTACTCAGTGTGCAGGTGTGATTCTGATGTACTCAGTGTGCAGGTGTGATTCTGATGTGTGCAGGTGTGTTTATGATGTACTCAGTGTGCAGGTGTGATTCGGATGTACTCAGTGTGCAGGTGTGTTTCTGATGTACTCAGTGTGCAGGTGTGATTCTGATGTACTCAGTGTGCAGGTGTGATTCTGATGTGTGCAGGTGTGTTTCTGATGTACTCGGTGCAGGTGTGATTCTGATGTGCTCAGTGTGCAGGTGTGATTCTGATGTGCTCAGTGTGCGGGTGTGATTCTGATGTGCTCAGTGTGCGGGTGTGATTCTGATGTGCTCAGTGTGCAGGTGTGATTCTGATGTACGGAGTGGCTCACCTTGGAAGGGGCTGCTGGACTGCTGGGCCGTGCCCAGGTGCTGCTGGCTCAGCCGGTGGACAGGCTGGTGCTGGCTGATCTCCACGCTGGTGCACACGTTGCTGTCGCCGTGCAGGAAGAAGGTGAAGGAGCAGGACAGATGCTCACTGCGGGGACAAGGAGGGGCAGAGAGAAGGGGGGAGGGGCAGAGAGAAGGGGACAGGGTCAGTTGGTGAAGATCTTTAAGGCTAGGGGTTAAACACACTGCCGATCAAACCAGGTGCACAAAAAATGTTTCCGAAAATGAAAACACAGTTCAGACTCAAAGGTGTTGAAATTCAGGAGGGACAGCCGCTCTCGTCCACAGCAGCATACTTAATGGAGCAGTCTCTGCAAACTCTACTGACCTATTACACTAGCTTTACCATCTTTTAGTCAAGACAAAAAGGACTTAACATTTATTTTAGTCAATGAAAAGAACCAATTATTTTAGTCACATTTTAGTCCTAACTATTTTTTTGCTGCATTTAATTCCATACCTCCAGTAAATGTCATGACTATAAAATACTTTATAACTTCCTCAGTGTGTTTGTGACAATACATCAGCTGGGACAGTGCATGTCCCTTTGTGCTCTGCTTCACACGTGCATACAGCAATGTCCAGCTGCAGTGGGAACACTTCTTTGCTGAAGACAATGAAAGCAATTAGTTTTATTCAAAAACGCATAGCTCCTATGTTGATGAATCATTGTTAGTTAAATAAATATTGGTAACTTGACAATGTAATTGAATGAATTTGTTTGGGCATAAAAGTTTATTTGGCCAGAAGCCATTACAGCTATAGAACCTGTGTCAACTGCATGTGTGTGATCTGCCAAGATTAGTCTCCAAGTGTCTGTGTGGAGAACAAAGAGTACATGTATCCAGTTTTAAAGAATGTTGATAAAACATGCACAATTTTGTGATGCGAACAAAAATAATTTTATTACTCGCCAACAGGCAGCTGAGGAGAACTGATGACAGCCTACCAGATGTTCAGCATTATGTGAATATAATGAGCTTGTATGATTTTAATAATGCCAACATTCCACCGATGCTGATGCAATTTTATTAATTGCTTTACTTTTACTTTATTTTTAAATTGCAATTAAAAATATTAGCATTGCTACACCTGCATAGGCTTACGCACCATATGCCACCAGTTAAACTGAACTCTGCGACCAGCCAACTTCTTTTCTTTTTTCAGCGCTAAAGAAAGTAAAGTGACTTTCAAATGACAGACTCCCACCTGCCCAAGTCACAAAACTGTGTGTCTGGGGTCAAAGTTCAGGCTCCTTTACAGAACCTTTTGTGTTTTGTTGGTTTGATGCTGCAATCGTTGTCACTTCCGTGTTTTCCAATCCGCTCTCCACTAGCATGAAGTGTCAACAAACAAGCACTTGGAAGCCGCAGTGAGTATACTGTAGGTATACACCACAGTTCAGTGGTACACACACGTCTGTATGCGGAGGTGAGTATACTGTAGGTATACTCCACAGTTCAGTGGTACACACACAGGTCTGTATGCAGAGGTGAGTATACTGAAGGTATACACCACAGTTCAGTGGTACACACAGGTCTGTATGCGGAGGTGAGTATACTGTAGGTATACACCACAGTTCAGTGGTACACACACACGTCTGTATGCGGAGGTGAGTATACTGTAGGTATACCACAGTTCAGTGGTACACACACGTCTGTATGCGGAGGTGAGTATACTGTAGGTATACACCACAGTTCAGTGGTACACACAGGTCTGTATGCAGTGAGTATACTGTAGGTATACACCACAGTTCAGTGGTACACACACGTCTGTATGCGGTGAGTATAGTGTAGGTATACCACAGTTCAGTGGTACACACACGTCTGTATGCGGAGGTGAGTATACTGTAGGTATACATCACAGTTCAGTGGTACACACACGTCTGTACGCGGAGGTGAGTATACTGTAGGTATACCACAGTTCAGTGGTACACACAGGTCTGTATGCAGTGAGTATACTGTAGGTATACCCCAGTTCAGTGGTACACACACGTCTGTATGCGGAGGTGAGTATACTGTAGGTATACCCCAGTTCAGTGGTACACACAGGTCTGTATGCGGAGGTGAGTTTACTGAAGGTATACACCACAGCTCAGTGGTACACACAGGTCTGTATGCGGTGAGTATACTGTAGGTATACACCACAGTTCAGTGGAACACAGACGTCTGTATGCGGAGGTGAGTATACTGTAGGTATAGACCACAGTTCAGTGGTACACACACGTCTGTATGCGGTGAGTATAGTGTAGGTATACCACAGTTCAGTGGTACACACACGTCTGTATGCGGAGGTGAGTATACTGTAGGTATACCACAGTTCAGTGGTACACACAGGTCTGTATGCAGAGGTGAGTATACTGAAAGTATACACCACAGTTCAGTGGTACACACACGTCTTTATGCGGAGGTGAGTATACTGTAGGTATACCACAGTTCAGTGGTACACACAGGTCTGTATGCAGAGGTGAGTATACTGTAGGTATACCACAGTTCAGTGGTACACACAGGTCTGTATGCGGAGGTGAGTATACTGTAGGTATACACCACAGTTCAGTGGTACACACAGGTCTGTATGCAGAGGTGAGTTTACTGAAGGTATACACCACAGTTCAGTGGTACACACAGGTCTGTATGCGGTGAGTATACTGTAGGTATACACCACAGTTCAGTGGAAAAATGTCCTCGATTTCTCAACCCCCATTTGTCAAATTAAGACAAACTAATGGTGACTAACTGAGCTACATCATTTGTTGAAGCATTTGTTTCTGTTGATGGAGGGAACACTGGTGTAGCTTTTAACAGGGTTACAGAGCGTATAGTACGCCTACAATTATTATCTTCATTGCCGTTCCTTATTTTTATTCCAGGCTTGTAATTGTATTTCCATATTATATTATTGTATAGTCGTGCGCAAAAATGACGTGTAAAACAGCCGTCGCTTTTTCATAGGTCAGTGGGCTAATTTGCCTAATCTTCGTGGGTCTTTAGACCGCGGTGGAAACGCAGACAGCAATGGGCTGAAGGAACCTTTTAGTTCCTTGAAAGGTAGCTCCTGGGACTAAAAGTTCCGGGTACTTTTGGTGGAAATGCGGCTCATGATGTGAGCTGGAGGCAGTGTAACCCTGCTTCACTGAGGGGACCCCTGGGGTGGGGGGTGCGGCTTTAAAAAAACTCCCACAGGTTAGAGATGGGCATGGCCTAAGACCAGACTATTCTCTACAGACACACTTCAGAGCTTAGTGACAGAACAGCTCTGGTTCCCAACTCTTCTCCACGGTGCCAGGCCACTGTAACGAAGGGCTGGAGAAGAGCATTCATCTGAGGGGGTCACAAGGCTTTCCCCCCAAACTGCAGAGCCAGGGGCCTGCTGAGCGAGAGAGAGACAAACGCACCAGTCTCATAATGACAAGCAGACTGCACGGAATCATTCCAGTAAGCATCTAAATGGGATAGCAGGCACAACATCCGCTAAGTTAGGACTTGGTGGAGCGGCATGCCCCATACATGCACAGCACTGAGAGTGTGGCACTTTCCAGGGACTCTCAGCCCTCAAAATATTAACTTCAGTACCTTGTGACCCCATGAAAACAGACAGAATCCACTAACAACGTCCACACAATAAAGCCCCAGACTTATTTTGCGCTGCTTTGTGTTTTTCCGCCTCTTTCCTGACCATTTTGTTATCAAAAATGCTCCAGTCCCACGGTCAATAATACTCTCTATTTGAGATTTAGCTAGGCTACATCTGCCAATAACAACATCTGATCAAAGTGGTCTGATCAAAGTGGTCAATTGCAGGATACATGGATACACATGCCAAACTGCACGTGATGCCCTTTCAGCCAATAGAATAAGTTAACAACTTTGTAGTCGCCATCTTTGTTTTGCATGGAAGCTAACTTCCTTGCTAACTAACAACTGGCAAAAAATGTAAACCATTGCTTTTACAGCTGAATAGGCTGTGTTCAAAATGAAAAGACTAAAATTTCTGAAATGCATTCTCTATCATTTCACATGCAAACCCCACATAAAATGTAAAATAGATCTAGTTGACTTAATCTAATTATTATCAAAGATATAAATTATCAATTAAACCACTGATAGGCAGAGCAACCTGTTTGATCAACCTTTATCAAAATGGACAGCTCGCAACCAGATTAAAATGAAGAAATGTATTAAATCGCACCAAATATTCACATCTAATCTAAAACTATCTTAAAAGAATAACAAATGTTGGAGACATGGGAAGACCAAAATTAAAAAACACACACAGACACAAGTAAGGTCAGGCTTCAGAAGAGGAGCCCAGCAGAGTCACTGAGAGGCCCAGAGAATCAAACATACTCCTGTTTAGTCCATCATTGTCCCTGTACCTCAGTACTGACAACACTCTTCCACCAGTCAGGGGTGTGAGTACCCCAACACTGACAATGCTCTTCCACCAGTCAGGGGTGTGAGTACCTCAGTACTGACAATGCTCTTCCACAGTCAGGGGTGTGAGTACCCCAACACTGACAATGTTCTTCCACCAGCCAGGGGTATGAGTACCTCAGTACTGACAATGCTCTTCCACCAGCCAGGGGTGTGAGTACTCCAGTACTGACAACTCTCTTCCACCAACCAGGGGTGTGAGTACCTCAGTACTGACAATGCTCTTCCACCATCCAGGGGTGTGAGTACTCCAGTACTGACACTGCTCTACCACCAGTCAGGGGTGTGAGTACCTCAGTACTGACAATGTACTTCCACCAGCCAGGGTGTGAGTACCTCAGTACTGACAACGTTCTTCCAGTCAGGGGTGTGAATACCTCAGTACTGACAACGCTCTTCCACAGTAAGGGGTGTGAGTACCTCAGTACTGACAACGCTCTTCCAGTCAGGGGTGCGAGTACCTCAGTACTGACAATGCTCTTCCACAGTCAGGGGTGTGAGTACCTCAGTACTGACAATGTTCTTCCACCAGTCAGGGGTGTGAGCACCTCAGTACTGACAATGCTCTTCCACAATCAGGGGTGTGAGTACCTCAGTACTGAAAACTCTCTTACACAGCCAGGGGTGTGTGTAGCTCAGTACCAGGTGGTAATTTGACAATAAAATTCAAACAAATGTGACCATTCTCTCCTGGTTCTTGGAACACCCTTTAACCCCTCCCACCTCTTTCCCAACCCCGCCCACTCACTGCACACAGTGCGCCACTCAAAAAGGAGGGAGGGATGGATTGTGGGTGCAGACCTGCGGTGTTATTGTGCTACACAGCCAGAGTTACACATGCTGGAACAAGCAGGGCGCTAGTAAAGGCTAAAGCAGACAGGCTGCGAGCTGCCGCCCACACGCAGAACAGCACTGCCACCTACAGGCGGGGTCATGCACACACCTCACAGCACTTCTTCACACAATAAAAAAAAATCAAAAACAAACAAACAAAACCCAGTCACAGCAGTGAAATGGGCCCATATTTGCAAATGGGCTTTCCAAATTGGGCTGAGAAAACAGACTGATAAAAATTTTTTTAATTATTATTATTATAAAATCAGATGAATGCAATTCATTTAAAAAATGTTAAATTCAATTTACTAAAAAAATAATTAAATGAAATTTTTAAAAAAAATAATTATTAATAAATGAATAAATATCTATTTATTCTCAACAATCATTGCCTATTATTCCTGTTATTATTTTACATTACTATTTAAAGCGGAAAATGCCGGACGCAGTTACTGGCGAAGGCTGGTACTAAGCCCAGGACAGAGAAAGTGCAGGAGTGTGGAGCCATCCTTGCTTATCAGAAAAGGCTGCAGTGCCTGCAGGATTCACTTTACCTGCTCATCTGCGTCCCTAACAAGGTGACTCCAGCCCACCGTGCCATCCGAGCAGAGAACAGCGCAGCCATTTTAATGTGTAATTAACCCTAACCCTAACCCTAACGGCGCGTATGATGCCCCCAGCCCACCTCTTCCTTAAGCCGGCTGCTTAAATTAGCCAGAGGAACAGGGCTTCCCTGCCCTCCTCTGACTGGCTCCTCCCCGTCAGCTGGGCCACAGTTATGCTGATGTCACAGTGCCGGCACATTCACAGCTCCACAAACACCCTCGTGCGTGCTTTCATGCACGTCTCTAACACACGTGCACGGAGCACACAGGCAGAACACGCTCTCACACCCACCCTCGCTCACGCTCACGCACCCGCACCCGCACCCGCACAAAGCAGACCAGGGCCCCCGGGAACCCCTCCGCTCGAGGACACGTCAAACGAAAGGCCCGTTTATCAGGTGACACTGCGCTATTCTACGGAGTGTGAAGAACTCAGGACAGCTTATCATACAAAGAATCAACACTTCTTCATTTCCTCAGGATGAACCGAGCAGGCCCCATACCACAGACAGGATTCACTCCAAAATACTCTATTCAAGAGGAAGTGTGTGTGTGTGTGTGTGTGGTGGGGGGGGGGGGGGTGGTATCCATCACGCCTGAAAATGATTCATCGTTTTAGTGTGGGGGAGGGAAACATTCTTGAAATATTCTTTAGGGATGGTACCCGTTTTTCAAACAGCAACAGTAATCCCAAAGTGAACTAATCAGCGGTGCACAGACTGGAGCCACACTCTCGCTGGAGCTCACATTTCCCCCAGTCGCTCAGCCAAACCACGGGCAGAGCACGCCAAATAAGCCACCAAACCCCCCAGCTAGGAACATCAGCACTCCTTTTGGGCGAGCAGAGGAGAGCGCCGAGTATCCTGTCCCTCAGACAGTACCGAGGTGATGCAGCTCAACCCTTTCTGAATTACGTCAGCCAGCCCCCAGCCTCCTGCCCCTTCCTATTAGAAGCTCCTAATTAGCCTGTGGAGTGGCAAGACTGTCGCTTCATGACATCACCTGAGAAGCTCTAATACACCTTGAGCAATGGGACCTAAACGACAGTGTGACAAAGAACAGACAGGGGAAACTGCAGTCTTTTTAAAATTAAACACTCAATTAAGTGCACAGCCAAAGCAGCTGGAATCAGCATGGATTTCGCTCCTTTCATAATCTCAAGATTTCCGTACTGCTGTGGCACGCCCTGGCAGGGGCAAAGAGAGACCCCTTTCCGCCACGGGACGTCTCTGGTTCTGCTGTATCTAAAGAGGGCCAGCTGCTACCAGACAGGAGGGAGAAGGAGAGCCAGTGGTCTTTACACAACCCAGATTGATTTTCTCACCAGGGCCAACACTGCTGTGCCTGTCTGTCTGCCTTACTCCCCGTCTGCCTTTTACTGACCGTCTGCCTTTTACTGACTGTCTGCTTTTTACTGACCGTCTGCCTTTTACTGACAGTCTGCTTCCTACTGACAGTCTGCCTTTTACTGACAGTCTGCCTTTTACGGACCGTCTGCTTTTTACTGACCGTCTGCCTTTTACTGACCATCTGCTTTTTACTGACCGTCTGCCTTTTACTGACCGTCTGCCTTCTACTGACAGTCTGCCTTTTACGGACCGTCTGCTTTTTACTCACCGTCTGCCTTTTACTGACCGTCTGCCTTTTACGGTCTGCCTTCTACTGACATCTGCCTTTTACTGACCGTCTGCCTTCTACTGACCGTCTGCTTTTTACTGACCGTCTACCTTCTACCGACCATCTGCATTTCATCCAGTTACCTTGCCCGAGCACCATCTTGTTAAAAATCCTGGGTACAACTTTGTAGCTGCGTAACACTAAGTTGCAGACCTAATCTTTTGATTCAGTATCATCCCCCCGACAATATTTTGCAAGGGCACCGTCGCTGCATCCTGGGCTTAGCGCCGCCCAAGACGATTGTGATTGGTTTAAAGAAATACAAACAAGCCAGAGCGTTTGTTTCCTCTATAGCGGAATGATAATGGGTTGAGCCAGACCTTTCTCCAGCGCTGGCACAGCGCTGAAACGAAGTGTGGAGGTCTGGCTATGCGAGACTATTGTGACCCTAACCAGACAGAGATCTGTGCACCTTTCACTGAGTTTGAATCAGTCCCTAGAGCATGTCAGAAGAGAGCTGTGGTTTTAAAGCAGAGCTACACTATACCTGAACCAAGGCCGGCGTAGATCTCACTGGGTCAAATTCCTATCACCCTAAAGAGGCCTGGATGACAGATGACTGACAGACAATCCCAGGCTGTCAATCTTCATTAAGTGCATTTTCAAAAAGAGAAGGCCACGCAATTAAATCATCTGAGTGAGATCATCGCATCTCATTCCTATAGTAACTGCTACAAGACATTTTCTACACTGCTGAAGTCCGTTCAACACTAAGGGGCTTGTAAATACAGGGCAATGCAATTATGCGGCTTGGTGCCACAGGTCACAGCTTGTACTCAATGTAGTAATTGCCGTGAAAATGAGATGGTTCCCCGTAAAATGCCTAGAATACGACCAGAAAATAGAAGTTTCATGTGAAAGCAGCGACAATGAAAGAACACACAGGCTTGGCCTACAGTTCTATTGTTCAGCCTGCAGATGAGGCAGCCCAAGCCTGCTAAGAATATGCAACTTTGGGCTCGTTTTTTTCACCCGAAAAAATCTGAACTGTGGTTTGTCGGGCTTGTTTTACAACCTGGGAATCTGTTTTTAAGTGCAACACGCAACCCCGTTTTCCCCACACTCAGGGGTACTCTTGCTTAGTGGCACTAGCCAACTTGTAAATACAGCTCTCCGGTATTCTGCCCGGATTGGAATTGCTCTTCCACTAGCTTTGGGATGTTCTGCCTCCTGAAATCTGGCAACACAGAGATACGGTCAATGCTCCAGTGCTCCTGCTCCACACTGAGCTAGCAGAGCCCCTCTGTGTCCCTGCAGTCCCCTGTGTGGAGCAACGCTCATCTGCTCTAATGCTCCAGGGCGGGATTCTCCTCAGCAGGCCAGACGAGCTGACGCAGATCCACAGCCGACAGGAACAGCACCGCAGAACTGTTCACTGGACAGCGCGCACTGCCCGGTGCCATGGAGATGAGCTTCCGGAAGAGTCCAGCTGATCATCGCTGGGGGAGGGGTTCGGGCGACCCCACCCACCACCCACCAGATTGAATACTGGCACAGACAAATGCTATTAAGTATAACATACACCCATATGTAATGTTTACATCATGCACATGCATGGTAGAGAAAATGGATTTCTGAAGAGCCTGATATGTTTGAGTTTATAAGCATAAGACTGATTAAGAAAGAGAAGGGAGCCATGTCCCTCACACTGAAAGCAAGTGGGCGGCTGTGCATTTGCTACAGCACACTGCAGGACACAAGTCCCATTATCTCAGTCCTGCATAATCCAATGCCTACCACTCAGCTCTTCTCCAGGGGGCCTGATCCAGGAGGGCTACATACCAAAAGGTGACGTGAAAACACTGCAGACCACTGATTGGTCAGAGCGACGCGTTTCATGCGGTGTCGCTAATGACGACCAGCTACATTGACGGGGGTACTATCTGCAGTGGAAAACAAAGTATCTGGTACCAAAAGTGAGTAGAGTCGAGTCCAGTTGAGCCGGTGCCATGTGGTGGAACAGCGGCTTCAACCACAAGGCCCAGTCACCCCTACGGCAACACTCCCCTTCCTCTAAACCATAAGGCCCAATCACCCCTACCGCAACACTCCCCTTCCTCCAAACCACAAGGCCCAGTCACCCCTACGGCAACACTCCCCTTCCTCTAAACCACAAGGCCCAGTCACCCCTACTGCAACACTCCCCTTCCTCCAAACCACAAGGCCCAGTCACCCCTACCACAACACTCCCCTTCCTCTAAACCACAAGGCCCAATCACCCCTACAGCAACACTCCCCTTCCTCCAAACCACAAGGCCCAGTCACCCCTACGGCAACACTCCCCTTCCTCTAAACCACAAGGCCCAGTCACCCCTACAGCAACACTCCCCTTCCCCTAAACCACAAGGCCCAGTAACCCCTACCACAACACTCCCCTTCCTCTAAACCACAAGGCCCAATCACCCCTACCGCAACACTCCCCTTCCTCTAAACCACAAGGCCCAGTCACCCCTACCGCAACACTCCCCTTCCTCTAAACCACAAGGCCCAGTCACCCCTACCGCAACACTCCCCTTCCTCTAAACCACAAGGCCCAATCACCCCTACCACAACACTCCCCTTCCTCTAAACCCAGTTAAATGGTGTCCTTCAAAATGGCATTAACTCATTTAAATCAAAACACACACAATACTCTAATGGACGTGCGCATCTTTCAAAGGCCTGTTGAGCCGTTCAGAAAAGCTAAACTGAAGCAGCTAGGGCCCAGAATCACACTGAGACTGCGCAACTGGTGTGAGATGATGCAAGGTGTGTAAAGCATGATGAATGAAGGGTGGAGGTGTCCAGAGGCCCCCCCAGTTCCTCTCCTGAGGACACGGCAACGACTCTGCAGTGGAACACAAACAGAGCTGAGAGAGGACAGTCTGTCGCCATAGCGACAGCACCAGTGTTCCATTCACAGCAGGCAGACTGATCACTTGGTGACAGCCGCACGAAACGCATAGCACAAAAAACTAATTAATACAGAGGCCAGTTTTCTCTGGGATTTCTCATTTTCTTACCCATTAGGCCCAACATCCCATATGCACTAACACAAACATCAGTGTATCTATCTACTGATGGCAGTAAAGACCTTATGAACTCCCCCATGTAGATATTTGGCAGACAGAGCAATGAGAGAGCCATGGTTAGATTTACCTGCTGCAGATCACTGATCACAGAGAGGAGTACTCAAACAGCGGGCCAGTCAAAGGACTGCACTCAGCAAACAGGCCTACGGCATTCCCTCACATCAAAGATCCTCCCGCAACACCAAATGGATTTATTTTCACACAAGTGCCGCATTATTTCACTGCAGAACAATGCAGAAACGTTACAAAATGATGACAAAGCAAACTGGTTAAATAAGAGGCCGTGGCAACATCAGACCCTACAGACATGGGGGGAACTACACTTATGTACTAACAGGAACTACACTTATGTACTGACAGGAACTACACTTATGTACTGACAGGCAGCACACTTATGTACTGACAGGAACTACACTTATGTACTGACAGGCAGCACACTTATGTACTGACAGGAACTACACTTACATACTGACAGGAACTACACTTATGTACTGACAGGCAGCACACTTATATACTGACAGGAACTACACTTATGTACTGACAGGAACTACACTTACATACTGACAGGCAGCACACATATACTGACAGGCAGCACACTTATGTACTGACAGGCAGCACACTTATGTACTGACAGGAACTACACTTTTGTACTGACAGGAGCTACACTTATGTACTAACAGGAACTACACTTATGTACTGACGGGCACCACACTTATGTACTGACAGGAACTACACTTACGTACTGACAGGAACTACACATACGTACTGACAGGAACTACACTTATGTACTGACAGGAACTACACTTATGTACTGACAGGCAGCACACTTATGTACTGACAGGAACTACACTTATGTACTGACAGGCAGCACACTTATGTACTGACAGGAACTACACTTACATACTGACAGGAACTACACTTATGTACTGACAGGCAGCACACTTATATACTGACAGGAACTACACTTATGTACTGACAGGAACTACACTTACATACTGACAGGCAGCACACATACTGACAGGCAGCACACTTATGTACTGACAGGCAGCACACTTATGTACTGACAGGAACTACACTTTTGTACTGACAGGAGCTACACTTATGTACTAACAGGAACTACACTTATGTACTGACGGGCACCACACTTATGTACTGACAGGAACTACACTTACGTACTGACAGGAACTACACATACGTACTGACAGGAACTACACTTATGTACTGACAGGCAGCACACTTATGTACTGACAGGAACTACACTTATGTACTGACAGGCAGAACACTTATGTACTGACAGGAACTACACTTACATACTGACAGGAACTACACTTATGTACTGACAGGCAGCACACTTATATACTGACAGGAACTACACTTATGTACTGACAGGAACTACACTTACATACTGACAGGCAGCACACATATACTGACAGGCAGCACACTTATGTACTGACAGGCAGCACACTTATGTACTGACAGGAGCTACACTTATGTACTAACAGGAACTACACTTATGTACTGACGGGCACCACACTTATGTACTGACAGGAACTACACTTACGTACTGACAGGAACTACACATACGTACTGACAGGAACTACACTTATGTACTGACAGGAACTACACTTATGTACAGGCACACATAAGGCCCTATAGGGAGTGAACTTCATATAAGAACAGCACCCTTAAGCTGCTGAATGGACAGCACTTTTACCAACAGGCACTACACTAAATCATCGGCTGGCTGCAGTTAACCTCTTAGCGCATTGCCCCTAGTGGTGGGCACGCCCGCGTGCCTAAATTACTAAACTCAAACATTCGGTGCTACTGCAACCAAAGTGTGAGATGAAAACAGAAACGCGTTGTTTCCGTTTCATTAGTAGACGATACATGACAACTATGCCGAAAACGGAGTTTCGCAGCCCCACCATTGTCGCTCCCGTCGTTCATTTAACACACACCCCCTCCCTGTAGTCTCATCTAAAAAACACCCCCCACCCTTGACATAATGGACAATATTGTCTATCTTGGCATTCATAAAAATATTATTTCACCACTAAAAAATCGTATTCCGTCACAGCAACAAGATAAACCCGACAATAGCCCTAAGATATGCCTATACAGCAGTGAAAACGCTGCTCACTGAATAACGAAATAAACGAGAAAAAGTTTTTAAAAATGATACCATGTCATTCTACAGTCAATATCTGGGACTAAATATTGAATAAATATAAAACCTTACTGTTGGTTTTACGTGTAGAGATGTCCCTTTTGAGACTGCGTGGTCATATATTGTCTTGGACAATCCGTTTGGGAAATATAGGCGCATCTGTGACGCCTGGGTATCTTCCAAAATAGCTGTGCGTAACACCACACCTGTTGTTTACGGCGTCGTCGCCCTTTTTAGTACAGTCTGACTAGATTTACAATTCATTTATTCGGTAGGCGAGAGTATAAGCTTTCTAACGATGTATAACATGTCTAATTCTGCTTTCGGTATAGCGTTTTATAGGTCAGCGTAACAGAAAATATTCTTAGCATAGCATTCACTTACGCAATCACACTCTGTTACGATGCACCTAACGAAACATGTTCAAGGATATTTCGTAATTTCTTGGAAAATACTATTATTATTGAGGACTTCTGAACATAGCTAAGCCATATGTTTGCTGATAGACCTAGCTGACATCGTTTTCTGGAGCAAAACAGAAGCGAATAGAACAATATAATTGATACTGTCTCTCTGTCTCTATCTACTGAACATAGAGGAGATTTCACCATTGCTATGTAAGTATTATCGTTCAAAATATTTCGGTTATATACGTTCTTTTTGAAATTGAGTATTTTTAAATAGGTTAGTGGTGTTATATAATGTAAATATTTCACACTGTAATGTAAGCGTTAGACGGAAGTGTAATAGTTTTTGTGAAGCATGCAACAGTGATGACGTCAGAGCTGGAACATTGCCAAAACGTGGTGGACGGGTGAAAATTGTTTTCATGTTGTCTCATCCCCATACAATAAAACATACGAGAGTACAGAGTATAGAAATACACACGAGTTAATTATTACACATTTAGGTACTGTACCGCAATGTTTTTGCATTATTTTTTAAATCTGATAGCAATGTTTCATCTTAAACCCTCATAAGGGGCTCATTTATATGCTTTATAATGGACAAAAAACATTTTATTCAATTTTGGAGAGATTTTGGATATGTTTCTGGACACCTAGCTATTTTAGACCACTGTACTGACTGAAAGCTTGTAATTCCCATTTGAAAATTATGCAACAGTGATTTTCTTGAGTCAAAACAGTTGATTTGTAGTGAAATACATGGATATGTTATGATTTACAGCAATGCATAATTTAGACATTTTGGATAGATTTGGAGATGCTGGGTACACTGCTTAGTTTTTGCTTCATACATCTATAGTAGTTCTACATATCCACCCTTAGATTTTATGAACTTGTGGTCAAGAAGTTTTTGACCTAGCACATGTATAGTTTAACCTCCTGCATATATTCAATCTCGCAGTATTTCATTGCGAACTTAAAAAGTGCAAATTTATTTTGGATTTTTTGTCAAAACAATTGCATTTGTGGCACTTTATTTCTTCCAAAATTATGAATATAAACTAATCTGTGTTAGTATTGTAAATTGTACAAATGTCTTGCTTCATTTAAGCCATTTTTCAAGTCTCTGTGGTGTTCACGTCTGGAGTTATAAAGCTTTAAATAGGGTACCCCCTAAATGGGCAAGGATTGGCAAAATTTGGCTTGTGCCTTAAGAGGTTAAGGACCTGCGGGTATTTCTGTACTGCAATATCTACAGGTAAAGGGCTGGTACAGGTAAGGGCTGGTACAAGCAAGGGGAGGAACAGGCAAGGAGAGGAACAGGAAAAGGGCTGGTACAGGTAAAGGCTGGTACAGGTAAAGGCTGGTACAGGTAAAGGGCTGGTACAGGTAAAGGCTGGTACAGGTAAAGGCTGGTACAGGTAAAGGGCTGGTACAGGTAAAGGCTGGTACAGGTAAAGGCTGGTACAGGTAAAGGACTGGTACAGGTAAGGGCTGGTACAGCACGGCCTCTCCGTCATCTGAACACAAATTTAGAATTAGAAGCCACACAAACAGGAATCAGGCCGAAAGCCAACCTCCTGCTGTCACACTGCTCGCACACCATTCACTAGCTTACACATCAACGTGTCTGCTCCATTACAGTTCAGACAGAAAACTTCGTTTGTACTTTTATTATGCAAGGCTTCCTGTGGTGCTTCAAGCTCTACTATGAAGCACAACACACTCATTCTACCACATCATCAGAATGTGAGGTCACTCAGATTTTACTAAGTGTGAGTAGAGTGCTGTCCCACAAGTGGCTTATACCTATACCAGAGTTTTCCACAGAACGCACCCCAGACCAGATTCAGCCCAGTAACATCTAAAAACATAAACACAAAACCCCCATCAAACTCTGGGACATCTGTTGTAAAAACAGCACATTGACGGAGGTCAAACACACCTTAGCATCTGGCTTTTAAAACCAATCAGCAATTCAACATTTTTAAAATAGCAATCTAATTAATCTAGCCCCTGACCATTTATTTTGGAACTTCAGAAAATCAACAATTCTTCACAAATGAAATATCTAACCCTCCCTGTTCAATTCCACCACCCAGACAAATTCCAATAAGACATTTATAAGAACATAAAGCATTAGAGATCCAAATTATCTTAAACTACCCCTTCCAAGTTGATTTGGGCAGTCATTTAATTCTTTGACACCAAAAAAAAGGCTGAATGAGCCCATTTTAATTTTCTTACAAGCAACAGCTAGTTGCACTCATGCTGGCTTAACCTCTTAAGGCACAAGCCAAATTTTGCCAATCCTTGCCCATTTAGGGGGTACCCTATTTAAAGCTTTATAACTCCAGACGTGAACACCACAGAGACTTGAAAAATGGCTTAAATGAAGCAAGACATTTGTACAATTTACAATACTAACACAGATTAGTTTATATTCATAATTTTGGAAGAAATAAAGTGCCACAAATGCAATTGTTTTGACAAAAAATCCAAAATAAATTTGCACTTTTTAAGTTCGCAATGAAATACTGCGAGATTGAATATATGCAGGAGGTTAAACTATACATGTGCTAGGTCAAAAACTTCTTGACCACAAGTTCATAAAATCTAAGGGTGGATATGTAGAACTACTATAGATGTATGAAGCAAAAACTAAGCAGTGTACCCAGCATCTCCAAATCTATCCAAAATGTCTAAATTATGCATTGCTGTAAATCATAACATATCCATGTATTTCACTACAAATCAACTGTTTTGACTCAAGAAAATCACTGTTGCATAATTTTCAAATGGGAATTACAAGCTTTCAGTCAGTACAGTGGTCTAAAATAGCTAGGTGTCCAGAAACATATCCAAAATCTCTCCAAAATTGAATAAAATGTTTTTTGTCCATTATAAAGCATATAAATGAGCCCCTTATGAGGGTTTAAGATGAAACATTGCTATCAGATTAAAAAAATAATGCAAAAACATTGTCACACAATGCGGTACAGTACCTAAATGTGTAATAATTAACTCGTGTGTATTTCTATACTCTGTACTCTCGTATGTTTTATTGTATGGGGATGAGACAACATGAAAACAATTTTCACCCGTCCACCACGTTTTGGCAATGTTCCAGCTCTGACGTCATCACTGTTGGACGCTTCACAAAAACTATTACACTTCCGTCTAACGCTTACATTACAGTGTGAAATATTTACATTATATAACACCACTAACCTATTTAAAAATACTCAATTTCAAAAAGAACGTATATAACCGAAATATTTTGAACGATAATACTTACATAGCAATGGTGAAATCTCCTCTATGTTCAGTAGATAGAGACAGAGAGACAGTATCAATTATATTGTTCTATTCGCTTCTGTTTTGCTCCAGAAAACGATGTCAGCTAGGTCTATCAGCAAACATATGGCTTAGCTATGTTCAGAAGTCCTCAATAATAATAGTATTTTCCAAGAAATTACGAAATATCCTTGAACATGTTTCGTTAGGTGCATCGTATTTGTCTGCTAACAGTGTGATTGCGTAAGTGAATGCTATGCTAAGAATATTTTCTGTTACGCTGACCTATAAAACGCTATTCCGAAAGCAGAATTAGACATGTTATATATCGTTAGAAAGCTTATACTCTCGCCTACCGAATAAATGAATTGTAAATCTAGTCAGACTGTACTAAAAAGGGCGACGACGCCGTAAACAACAGGTGTGGTGTTACGCACAGCTATTTTGGAAGATACCCAGGCGTCACAGATGCGCCTATATTTCCCAAACGGATTGTCCAAGACAATATATGACCACGCAGTCTCAAAAGGGACATCTATACACGTAAAACCAACAGTAAGGTTTTATATTTATTCAATATTTAGTCCCAGATATTGACTGTAGAATGACATGGTATCATTTTTAAAAACTTTTTCTCGTTTATTTCGTTATTCAGTGAGCAGCGTTTTCAGTGCTGTATAGGCATATCTTAGGGCTATTGTGGGGTTTATCTTGTTGCTGTGACGGAATACGATTTTTTAGTGGTGAAAGAATATTTTTATGAATGCCAAGATAGACAATATTGTTCATTATGTCAAGGGTGGGGGGTGTTTTTTAGATGAGACTGCAGGGAGGGGGTGTGTGTTAAATGAACGACGGGAGCGGCAATGGTGGGGCTGCGAAACTCCGTTTTCGGCATAGTTGTCATGTATCGTCTACTAATGAAACGGAAACAACGCGTTTCTGTTTTCATCTCACACTTTGGTTGCAGTAGCACCGAATGTTTGAGTTTAGTAATTTATGCACGCGGGCGTGCCCACCACTAGGGGCTGTGCGCTAAGAGGTTAAACATCCATATCACACCAATAGCAACTCCGTAAGTAAATGAAGAATATGAAGGTGGCTCTGCCCTCAGGTGCATCTGCAGAGGGGGCCTTTACCTCTTGTTGACGGGCTTCTCGTCCTTGTCGTAGGGCCGGACGAACCACTTCCCGATGCGGGCGAATCCGCGGCTCATGAGGCAGCGCTCCAGCAGGTTGTGTATGGCCTTAAAGAGCAGTGTGCGGCACTCGTACGTCAGGCCGCCCTCCCACACGCCGTCATCTTCCCCTGCCAAAAACAAGGGGGCCCAGGTCAGATCCATGGGGAACACCACAACAGCTCACCGGCATCTTTCAATTTCATGGCACTCTTCGGGAACACACACAGACCATGGAGGCTGTCAAACAATTTACTTAGTATTATTTTTGGTTACACTGGGCTAGTGGCGCTCACCAGTGCCCTGGGCTAGCAGCGCTCACCAGTGCCCAGGGCCAGCAGCGCTCACCAGTGCCCTGGGCTAGTGGTGCTCACCAGTGCCCTAGGGCAGCAGCGCTCACCAGTGCCCTGGGCCAGCAGCGCTCACCAGTGCCCTGGGCTAGTGACGCTCACCAGTGCCCTGGCTAAAGGCTGAGAAAGTGAACTGAAGTACATAGCTACGAGCAGTAAAGAGCATGCCTGCACCCATCGCTGAAGACATCACGCTAACAGAGCAGTTGCGTGGTTACATCAAGTAACAGGAGCACAGGCTTACCATGTCTCATTGCTGGATTTGTCAGAGGAGGAACTTGCACATTTCAGGAAGTGCTTTTACTCAGGAGTTACAAAGCTCACACTTATATAAACATACAAGTTATAAAATTAAACAAAACAGAACAAAAACACTCATTCAGGGCTCTACGTTAACGTTTTTCTAAGGAGCACACATGCTCCTAAGTTGAAAATTTTAGAAGCCCACTAATGCATACCAATTAGTAAATGTGCTCCTAAATTATTTTTCCAGGTAGCAAACTTTTCAGGAGCAAATAATCCAAAATGGGAGCACTGTACAGCCCTGAAAGTAAAGCAAGTTCTACAAACTGATGCAACACAGTCGCACATAGTGACACTGATCACAGGTTCTGAGATAGAAGGCTCAAACTAACGGAACCTTTCGCAAACCAAAGTTGGTTAATGAAAATCCAACAACCATAGTGCCAATGATCACAAATGGAGAGAGCTTGCTGAATAAACCAGCAGGCAGGGATTAGCAGCCTGGTAGCATGGCTTCCTGTGGTTTTATAGGTCTACAAAACAGACGTTTGCCTGCAACACTTTATTTATAATAGCATTGTTTCCAACCCTGAAAAGCAACTTGGCAGTACTGTAGTATAATGTTAAGGAGCTGGTCTTGTAAACATAAAAGCTGCAGGTTTGATTCCCGGTTAGGACAATGCCGTTGTACCCTTCAGCAAGGTACTTGACCAGCACAGCTTCAGTATATATCCAGCTGTATAAGCGGATGCAGTGTGGTTACAAAAAAATAGTTGTGTAAGTCGCTCTGGATAAGTGTGTCTGCTAAAGCCTGTAATATAATGTAACTCTTTCCATTCCTGGGTAAGTCCAAACGGGCTCTGAGTGGCTAACAGACCAGAAATTACAATGACCGAGAGAAAAACTGCACTGGGCTCCAATGGAAAGCACCGGCAGAGAAATGGGCATGTGAGAGAATTCTAAATTAAACTCAAATGTAGCCACTGGCGCATGCAAAAGTATAAATGACGCTCTCAGGCTCTAACGCTCTCAGGCCCCAACGCTCTCAGACCCCAACGCACTCAGGCCCCAACGCTCTCAGGCCCCAACGCTCTCAGGCCCCAACGCTCTCAGGCCCCAACGCTCTCAGGCCCCAACGCTCTCAGACTCTAATGCTCTCAGACCTTAACGCTCTCAGGCCCTAATGCTCTCAGGCCCCAACGCTCTCAGGCTCTAACGCTCTCAGGCCCCAACACTCTCAGGCCCTAATGCTCTCAGGCCCCAACACTCTCAGACTCTAACGCTCTGAGAATCACAGTGTCTGACACGGCAGGTCTGAGAATCACAGTGTCTGACACGGCAGGTCTGAGAATCACAGTGTCTGACACGGCAGGTCTGAGAATCACAGTGTCTGACACGGCAGGTCTGAGAATCACAGTGTCTGACACAGCAGGTCTGAGAATCACAGTGTCTCACACAGCAGGTCTGAGAATCACAGTGTCTGACACGGCAGGTCTGAGAATCACAGTCTGAGAATCACAGTGTCTGACACAGCAGGTCTGAGAATCACAGTGTCCATACGGCAGGAAAAGGCCTGCCCATGTGAGCGATGACAGAAGCGCAGCGGACGGACTCAGCGGCTGCAGGAAGCGCCAGCCCATCAGCATAGTTTACCTGCCATGACAGATCAACCGTATTATATATATATAATCATCACACCACATTTCTTACACTACTTTATTGACTTACTTTCTAAGATTATTCAGTTCACCTGCTTTCTAAGACTAATACCAATCTAAACACAGTTTGCCTGCTTTCCAAAAACTAACAGCCATACAGATTCATTTAGCTTGCATTCAAAGATTAAAATCCAAGGAAATTCAATCTTCCGGCTTTCCAACAGTGATCTTTATCCAGTTCACATGCATTCTCCCAGTTTTTTTAAATGAGCAAACTGCTTTCTTAGAACTTCAGACTTTAGCAAGAATTTTGCAGCCAAGTTCCTATTGTAAATAAACTGAATAAAAGTAATAAACTTGTTTAGCCAGGTGCATTTCAGTTCAGTGACGGCATATAAAGTTAAGCAGTGATCAGAAGGGGAAGGATTAGGGTTGCAAATTTTAGAAATATTACGGAGAAAGTTTCAGAAAGTTTCCAGGAAATTTAAGAGAATTTCTCTTAAATTTTCCGACCCGTTGCAACCGTTGGAAGGCTTATGGGGGCCCTTACCTATGAGCTCGTGGTGGATGAGCTCGGCGAAGTTGGGCTCGTCCCCCCACCAGAAGAGCCAGAGCTCGCGCCGGCCCGGCGTCTGGTGCCGCCGCCACACGCTCAGCACGTCCGACTTGAGGCAGCGGCTGAAGCTGCAGAGGATGGGGTCCTCCTCCGTCACCGGGAACAGGATGGGGGCCGAGGAGGGGCCCTGCCACACGAAGCGCTTCCATTTTATCCCCGTCAGGTCAGCCTGCGCGAGACGAGGCAGAGAATCCATTAAGCCTTTCAGCTTTCGGATCACAGACATGCGATTAGAATGTTCTGAACTGAACATTCTAGTGCTGATGTCACAGTCACTGCCGGCAACGGTAACTGACGGCAACAAAGTTCTGAGAAAACATCCCAACAACCTACTCTCCAAAGGGTCAAGGAAGGAAGGTGGGTGAGTGAGACAAGTGGGGGTACAAGGCGAAAAACTTAATACAGATGAAATAACAAAATACAGGTGCAGGAGAGCGAGAGATGGTGAGATGCAGGTAAGTGTGTGTGTGTGCGTGTGTCTGTGTGTGACAGCAAAACTGTGAGCACAAGTGAGTGATCTGGAGAGAGTGAGAGTATGGGTAAGCACGTGTGAGAGATAATAAAAGAGAATGACGGAGTAAACAAAAGCCAGCTCTGCTTTTAACAGCAAGTAAACACCTGTCCAATAGCGCTCCACGGCAGAGCTATTTTTAGCTCAACGTAACTTCCGGTGACACTCAATGACCGGAAGTCAGACAACAAAGCAGTCGCATTAGTACACACGTCTATGGAGAAGGCGCCAGAATCGGTAACGTTACAAGCTTTCAGTAAGAAATTTTGTAAGAAATCATGGTTTATATTAAACATTGCTGTTATGCAACATGCAATAGCGACAGTCGGTACACAGACAGACTGTTTATGGCGGGTGCAGGATTTATAAACTTCCCTAAACCCAAGACGCAACTGGAGAAGTGTCAGCATTGGATTAGGGCTTGTGGCCATCCAAAAGTGCAACTGAGTGCGGAAAAGGTGAATAAAAGCACGTTCATTTGCACAAAACATTTTGTTGGAGACAATGGACCAACGGATGATCACCCTGATCTCATCCCTGCAAGATATTAAATCGAACAGGCACAATCTGAAATATACAGCCTAAATGGTAAATACACTGCATTTATATAGCGCTTTACAATTGATGCCTCTCATTCACCAGAGCAGTTAGGGGTTTGATTGCTGTTTAGTACGAAAACCGAAAGATTGACAGTTGTCAGTCACTCTCCCTCAACCAGCGCCAACTGGTGAGCAGAAAATTGGTGGGGTGCAAAACTTTCCTTTAAACTAATCATTGATCTCAACCTGTTTTTATTCATTTTACTTTATTATCAAGTGTGCCAACAATCGGACTAATCAAATGGCAAGTAGCCTAACACACAGCATCTTCAAACCGCATTAGGGGGATTAAATCATAAATTCAATTTATCCATTAAAAATCTGTTTTAATCAACAAGTAGTCTACACTTAACAAACAAGATACACCAGTCTGTTATCTACTGTGTTAGCTTTCAGAATAACCAGCAAAAACAAAACCTGCACTTCAAGACTGTTTTAGACTGTAGATGCGTGCAAGTGCATGGATCCGCAAATAATGTTGATTAAATATGTGCACAATTTTGTACTGCAAATGAAAATAAATGTAGGCTATAAGGCCTAGGCTACTCGCTAAAACTGCCTATTTGGGGAGAGCTGGCTATATATGATAGTATTGAGTAGCCGATTTTGTGGATTAATTGTATTGATACTCAAGGAAAATCAGGGGAAGTTTCTGCCACTGCTTAGTGATTAAAACAGATTTTTCTAAATCGCATTTATCATTTAATCTCCCTAACACAATGCGAAGAAGCTATTGATTAACTCATATTTCTTTCCACGGCACTTTAACCATTGTTTCAGTCATACAACACTATGGAACTCAACCTCAGCAGTAAATTGTGCCCCTGGTACCTTATCGGGTGTTAAAATCACTGGATTTATATTAGCATTTAGGTTGGAAGTTGGTAGTACAGCCATTATTTCTGCGTTCCAGACACATCGGGAACTGGAAAATTCCCAGTTCCAACTAGGAAAATTGCACTGGAACGCACTTCCAACTCGGAAATTCCAAGTTGGGAACTGGGGAACATTTGTAAGCCCTGAGATTACGACATACCGTCATTTGACGTCACATCCAACATGGCTGCCTACAAAGTCAATGGTAAATAAAATAACTGCAGCATGTTTTGAAGCTTTTGAGCACCGTTTTAAGTTGCTTTTCTGGTGGTGGCTGGCGAAATATGGCTGTTGTTGTAGTTCCAATGTAGCAACCAGTTAGCAACTTGCTTTTTTAAAAGCACATAACAGCTTCAAAATTCACCCATGGCGGAAGAAACTGCCAGGTTGGCCTACAAAAATACGTCATCTACGAAGTAACCACTGGAACGCTCCGAGCTCGTAAATCCGACCTCCCAAGTCGGAGCTACGAGTTTCCGAGCTCACCTGGAACGCAGCATATGACAACAGGCGCTAAGCCAAAATGCACATTTCCGCGTCTGACCTCCGTTCCGCTAGCAGTAATATGAGGTCACCAGTGACGCCGCCGCCGCGGAGCGCTACACACTGCTTGCAGAGCAGCCGTTAATCATCTTAGGGAATTCATGAATACACAAAGCATAACCCGACCAACAAAGACCTTTCGACCTAAAAAAAAAAAAAAGAGGCTCTGTCACAACTTCAGCACAAGCTTCACACACACAACTTGCCAAAAGAATATGCAAAAAATGACATTCTCTCTAAAACAGCTGGTTACATTTTTATGATGTGGCAATGCCACATGGCATGCATGAAAAATCCCTTTGCCTTGAGCCCAGTACCTCTGAGGTGCTTAACTGGCACAGTCAACAGCCGTATGCTGTAAACAGTAAGCTGTCACCGTCCAGTGGTTTACATAAGGCGCAAGCCGTAGCCGTGGAAACAAGTTTCCAATATGGCAGCAGCCACAGCACCACTTGGCGCACGCAGAAACTCTGCATGATTCCACCTGCACAACCTCAAGTACCAGCTGAACAGACCTGCCCGGCCAAGAGACTGTAAACAACCAGGAGCCCGAGTGCAGTGAAGGCATCCTCCCAAAAATTAAAAAAAATTCTAAACGGTCCTTAAGAAAACACTAGCTGCGGCAGAAACGCTCGGACAGTTAAAACAGATTCATCACTGGGCCCGTCTCAGCTGCAAGACTACATTTCCACAGGATTGCAAAACAAGCCACAAATCATTGTCTTTATTCTGCAATACACCATATCCATGTGCGCACATTACAATACAAATAGTCCTGAATGTGCCAGTAAAGGCAATACATTCATGAATGCAATTATTATTATCAAAAGACAGTTGTAAATAGGGCTGAAACAACTAATCGATGACATCGACAAAACTGACAATAAAAATTTGTTGGCAACAAATTCTTTATCAAATAGTTGGATCGACTTTTTTTAAAGTTCAGTAGGGTGTGTTCCAAATGGTACAGCTGTCCTACTTACAGTGTAATAGACCAAATCGTGCCGGTCTGGAATGGAAACGCATTTGAAAGATGGGGAGACGGAGGTGGCAGCTCTACTGGTGGAAACTCATGCGCGACCCAAATCTCACAAAATAAGGGAGCACTTCACATTGAAGAATTCAGAAAGATGAACTTGCAGCATGAAAGCACAACAGTGATGCGTGAGCACCTGAAGAGAAAGCACGTAGGAGTTCTAACTGAAGGTGAAGCGGGCTAAGCACAATAAGTAGATGCAAAATCCTTGTCAAAAGAAATAAGCTAGTCATCAACTGCTTTTCAACAAGCTCCGTTTACCACAAATTAAAGGTTTAGCTTCAGTGCTTGTTTACCGTCTTAACGGCACATTACAGTGACCGCTAACTAATACATTCCCTGTCTTCTACGGACTGCCCCTCCCTACTGATGCAGCATGCCTTTAATGGCAAACTGTCTGAATATTTATATATCGCATCAGTAACTTTTCCCATTTATTCTTCTTAGTGCATCCCCACTGTCCATTTACTGTAGTAGTGATGGAGTGACAGTGATCAGTATTTGGCCTTTAAACATCAGTAACAGTTAACTACAACAGTTAACTTAACCTTGGTCATTAATGGGTACCACAGTGTATGCAGGTTTTCATTCCAGCCACCATAGAGGGTATGCACATGACGTCACAGTAGGTGGAAGTCACTGCGGTTACACCCACTGAGTGGCAGAAAGACTACTGAGTGGCAGTGTTAGCGTTCAGCTTGAATGCTGCGAAAACAAAAAAAAACACATCTAAAATGGGAAAGAGCTGTTGTGCGATTGACTGTACAACTAGATTCAACAAGAAATCTTTTTTACAGACTGCCGAAAGCTAAAGAAAAGAGAAGCAAATGGATCGCTGCAATTCGCAGAAACAACTGAAACCCAGGCACCAAAACGTGGATTTGTGGTTGTCATTTTGTGTCAGGTATGTTGGATTTTTGGGTAAAATCATACCTTAAGTTATGTAGGCTACTGTATTGACTACTCATTAATTAAATATTTAGCATCTTACATTTATATTCTGTGTAACTGTAAAGTTTTTGTCAGCATTTATTAAAAAACATCCATGATGATGAGCCTTGTGTTCTACAAAAAAAGGGGGATGGTTAGATAATAATTTATGCTTGGCTAGCTAATACTAAGGTATGATTTTACCCAGAAATCCAACATGCCTGACACAAAATAACAACCGCAAATCCACGTTTCGGGGCCTGGATTCGAGTTGTTTCTGCGAATTACAGCGATGCATCGCTTCTCTTTTCTTTAGCTTTCAGCAGTCTGTAAAAAGATAGCTCCAATTTCTTGTTGAATGTCCATGGACCACTGGTTCTTCGGTAAGTTGTAAGAATCACTGTCGAGTCCATCTGCCTTTAATATAAGCAGATAATCGTTTGTTTTACTCCCGGTTTTGCAGTTTTCTCTACTTAAAGGCAGCCATGTCGCAGGATGTTTTGCCACTCAGTCCCGACTGAGGGGGCGTATTCCGGTGGGAAAGTGACGTCAATGCATACCCTCTATTGTATTCTCAAAATTTTAACAAGTTGTTAACTTTTCTTGCGTAGGGGCTCTTCATGTTTAGAGGGATTATTTGCCCTCTTAAGCCACATTATGTCAGAAATAGCTATGCATGCCACAAAGAATAAAAGTCCCATATCCACACTGCAGTATATTGCAAACAATTTACATAAGAGAAAGATTTTAACTGATCAAATTAAAGAGTTTAAATCAACAGGCTCCTAATTGGTGAAAGCATGGACACATGGCCACTAAGAACTAATCATTTGTAGATAATGAAGAATTAAAAAGACAAAGCAAATGATAACAAGCCAAACCTTCAATGTACTAATACGTATTAAGAAAAAAAATTTGAGCCAGCCTTAGTTCAGAGCATGTGGACATGCTACCATGTCTTCATTGCAATACTGTGGCACTACTCATAGTCCAGCAATGGCCTCTTGATGAAACCATTTGATGTGTTGAAGCCATTCAATGTATCAAAGCCTGTTGACATCTTATGTCTTACATGCTGCTATATGCACTTTATTAAAACCTTCATTATTATGCAGATGCTTTATAGCATACATTTGCATGTTTTTGTCTCATAACTTTCATCTTCTGAGTTGTTGAATATTCTTTTTTTTTTATACTCCCAGAAACAAAAGTAAACATTCTGTGAAACAACTAATCGATTAATCAAAAAAATAATCACCAGATTAATCGATTATAAATATTGTTGTTAATTGCAGCCCTAGTTGTAAATAATATTTGCAGGTGCAAGAATTTCTGACAGAAAATCACTTAAATGCCATACTGAAAAATATGCGAGTCTCTATTTATTAGACATACGCTTTGCAGCTCAGATAAAGAATCTGAAATCTGAAGACAGCCCACATCTGAGAGCAGACTGCAGTGACTAGCCTATGTAAAACACCGGGTCTATAGTATACACACATCACACCTTGGTACAACACCACACTAAAATAACCATACCATGCCAGCAAACCAAAATGAGCTGATGATGGTGGCAGATTCTGAACAAAACCACAGCTCCAGCACCTACAGGGAACCTCACTTCAGCCAATCAGAGGCAATGATCCTCCACTGGATAAAAAAACTATTAAACTGGCATTGAGACAGTTTACACCAGCAGTGAGTGAACAGTAACCCGGAGCCCAACAGTCCTGCAAACGCTGTGTCCAACAAAAGGAGCAGGGTAGGAGGACACGCTATAAAGAGCAAAAAGAGGATCTCCACAGGCTCATTACACCCCTCTTAACCATGGTCAGCTCTCGCACCTGAACCAGAACCACCTTTCAACCCTTCCGTTTGTCATGGAGTCACCTGGAACCTGCCAGCAACACCTGCGCAGGAGATTCCAGAGTGCGTACAGAAGCCTGGTAATCACGCAGCCGGTGTTCCAACCACAAACAGCGTTTTTCTCTCTAAAGATTTGACACAACAGATCTGACGAACGGACTCCAGTTTCTAATTATGCACTCAAGTGTGAAAAAAGAATCTACAATTCTTTCTGTGCACAGGTCTAAATCAAATAAAACACTAAAAAGCACAGGCTGAATCAGTGTTATTAGAAACGTATTAGAAACTGACCCGAGACAACTTAAAATCATCTTTCACAATTTTACAATTAGACAAAACAAACAGAAATGGGAAACCTATTCCCTAACCCACCAACCATTCTCTCGAATAAACAGCAAATGCAAGGTTTTTGGCCTTGAAATTGCTGTATGTGAAACACAAGATGACAGTCCTTTTTTCCCCACTGCCAGTTTAAAGCTTATGAATTCCACGCTCATTTCAAAAGCACTGCGTTCAAATACATCTTCCTTGCCTTGCCTAGTCATGTTAGCAGAAGGCATCGCACTTTCTTAGACTACAGACCAGAAATAGCATGTTTGGGATCTTAAGGCTCGTGCACAGCGTGGCAAAACCACAGACGTTTCAGTTTCCGGGCTTCATTTACTCCTGCACTTACAGCGCTGATGTTAGTACACTCCAGCCTCACAGGTTGCTTCACGGCTGTTTACGCGCACAGAAACATTTCCCGCATCTAGACTCCCCCTACACTCTCTGGCCTTACACTGTACACTGTTTTCAAATTATATTAGTCGCATCCACCGCTTCAAATGCAAGCAGTTTACGGGAAACTACCACGAGTATGCGCATGGCCAGTCTGTCAAAGTTGTTTGCACCTCATTTCAACGTATAATCATGTATATAGTTGTAATGCATGCCAGCTGCGCTCTTTCCCATTATTTTTCCATTACCGTACAGAAGCCAGAAATGCTCATCTTTACAGAGTAAACATTCCAAACAACTACTGTGGGAAAATACGCTAATCTTTTCTTTACAATATCCATGGAGCGTATTCTCTTTTCAACGGACTTTCAGTTAAAGCAAACTACCCCGTAAAAACAAACTATCAATAATAATGTAAATGTCTGGGGAAACATTGTGAAGTACTGTACATACAACCTATCGTCCCGAATTATTTGGTGAGTTTGACCGGAACAATTGAGACATAATAAATGGACAAGATAAACCAACTTGACGTGACAGTAGTGACACCCGCAGTCACATTTCCTAAAACTGTATCTCCTATTTCGCTCCACCTTTGAGCATTCCCTATAGTCCTGTGGTTATCACTATCATCCGTCTTTTCGTTTCAGACCAACATTGGTTTACTAATTTAAGATAAAATGCACCAATATATGCGTGAAGCAGCTTTATAAAGCAACTAGCCCCAGAGGTGAGTAAACAGTCCTGCCATGCAGGGGCCAGAAAGATAGGCTTCCTTACACACCGTTTTTGGTTTAGTGAACAACTTCTTGCGCAACAGTTGTAGCCATACATAAACAAAGATAGCCTTAGCACAGCCGACCGCCAACATCTAGCTGTTCCTGAAATTAACCCACTGTACACATATTCGGACACGAATGGCACCAAAACAAAATGCATTTTCAGTTCTTCGTTTGCTAGATTAGTATATATGCATAATGATACATTAAGTGTGTAGCCAACTTAGCGTGAATACAATTTTCTCTAACGTCAGCTAAATATTAACTGCAACGATGAGAGACTTCTCGATCCATTTGTCTCCAATACATAGACTAATATTATGTCAGTATTTTGCAGGGAAACACTAAAAATAAAACGAGTATCGGACAGAACTGTCCAGTCCCGGCTAGCAAATTCGGCTAAATTCGGACTACTCCACCGAACAAGGAAGCTGTGCTGTAGCGCTAGCAGATCAACTTTCTTGGCTCGTTAGCCTTAGACCGTATAACATAGGCAACCATCTGACCGACTAATTACTGGCCTCGCTTAATTTGGTAACTAACGTTAAGTTACCTACCAGTACCGACTGCTGGTTTACGTTAGCTTACCTGGAACATTTAGTAAACTAACGTTACTAGCAAACTTGCTGGTGTAAGCAAAACGGTTGTCGTCAGATAATCAAAATGGTCAAATCATAAAAAATGACAATGCAGCGAATACGCCTGCTGAACGTCCATCCAGAGCTGTCCGCAATGCTATGCCAGCCAGCACCGTTAGCCCACTAAAGTCAGCAGGCAACAACTCGTTTTCCAAAATTAGATCATGCTAACTAGGTTCCCAACCAGCGAACTAGCTAGCTAGCTATCGCCTTACTAAATGAAATTAGGGCCAAGAAAGTTCAACTTACATAATCACAGCTATACAATGTGTCATTAGTTTAGCCAGCATTGATTCAATTTGTGGCATTGTTGAATCCCAACAGTGAGTTCGAATCCTTTTTACTTTCAAATGTAGTTAGCTAGCCTAGTCTAACCAAACTCTAGCTAACGTTAATAACAGATGGCCAACTAATATTCCAAAACTTGGCAGACCTAAATTACAGTAACAGCCACCTACGTTTCTCACCAAGTGAGGAAAAAACTTCAGCCCTAGCTGACATTAGCTACTTGGCTAGTGTCGAGAAAATCTTGCTTGATCAGCATGTCAACAAGACTCTTGAAAGCTTCAATATCACTCGAACTGCTAATAGCACAACTAGCTACAAATCAAGTACACACAGTAAACTATAAACAGCTGGCTAGATGGCCAACTAGCTAGTGCGAAGTATGAACCAAGCAACGTTCCTTACTAAGTAGACGACTATTGTCTTTTGTATTACATTACTGTATTATTCAGCCTCCTGACCAAGCCAATGAAAACAAAAGAAATTTTGAATCAAATGTCTAATGTTCGGATTGCAACACAACAGGCCAGAACCTGCGCTCGTTTAGCCGAAAAGCTACATAGCATTGGCTAGTTAAAAATGGCTTCTTTAACGTTAGTTTTAGCTAGAAGCTAAATGTCTTACCAGGCAGAAAAGGTTGGAATGGCAGTCCTCCAGGCTGGCCCCGTTTGGTACAAAGCAAGAACTCATACTTTCAATGTGTGAACGAACGATCCATCATTCCAGTTCCCAATAAAGTAAGAATAATTATAAGCAGTAATATTCTATGGTGGAATAAACTGATGAAAAAGTCTACACAATCCAATCGGTTGGGGAATGTAAGCTAGCTAAGCAAGCAAGCAAGCCAGCTAGCTAGCCAGCTAGCTATAAAGCTAGCCAGTTCAACACCCCCTAGATTTTCTCGTTCTCTTCAGCAAATATTTCAGCTGAGAGAAAATGAAAAACACCACAACCTCCGCATCGCAAAACTATCCAAACGTGTCGATAAGTTAAAATCTGAAAGAAGCGAGAACGCTCTTAAAACAAAAAGGAAAGCAAAGAAACAACTATCCCCCTCCTCTTTGCTTAAAATACCCTCTGGCTTTAAAAAATGTACTCCTATTCCTCTATCGTCGCCAAGCAAGAAATAATTTTTAAAACATATCTTTAAAAATCTACCTAAAACAATAGTATGACTATATTTCCCAGGTCAGTTTGACCATTGCTATTGAGACACTGTTCCTGCTGGTTCCAATTGAATTCATGGATTCCTTTCTTTAATGGCGGCCACAGGGACAACTCTGTCTCCCAGACCCTATTGGTTCATTCGTGGTCATGAGGGGCGTAATAATACTGTAACTGATGGCTATTGCCGCCAGAGCAAGTGGCGCTACTGAGCATCCAGGCCACAGTGAAAACTTACCAGCTTCAGCAAACTGTGCTCCACCTAGCGCCATAACCTAAGAAATGTAGACGTTTTTAGACACAGCCTGACTACACAGTAACAGCCTGCTTATTAGAATATTAAATAAATATTAGTTTTGTTAAAAAGGCAACATTCCGTTCCAAAGAAAGATTAAGAAGATGGCCAGACTATGCATGTCTGACTGGGAATTGGACTCGGACACAAAATAATAAATGGCACGGAACCTTAAATGACCCCAGTTGGTGTGCTTCATCCAGACGTGAAAGATTAGATCTCTTACAGTGCAGCGTAATCGTTACACCTAGGTATTAGTTTTTCTACAAAATCCACAGGGACAGGCTCCCCCTGCCCCCCCCCCCCCCCCACCCGCACCCCACCAATCTTCATCGTCATCAAAATCGTATTATTATTATTAGTAGTAGTAGTAGTAGTAGTAGTAGTAGTAGTAGTAGTAGTAGTTGTTGTTGTTGTTGTTGTTGTTGTAATAGTAGGTGTATTAGTATAGCACGAATACCCTTGCAAGGTGCACCCACGTAATTAAATACCCATGAAATTTAAGACGATAATGAAAATAAGACTGAAATCATACACAGGCACCTAGGCCTACTTAAGGAACTGTCTGTCTAGAATGTGTTACGTTTAAATGCCCATGCTTTTTCAAGCAAATGAAATTCGATGTTTTAATAAATGTAACTGAACGTAACAACACAAAATGAGCACTGTACAAAAAGCGTGTGTATGTGTGCGTGTGTATGCGCGTGCGTGTGTGCGTTTATCACATTCAAAGGTATAGTCACACATACCATTAATTACAACAATATTTACGACAGAAAAATTCTAAAATATTACAGACATAATGTGATTACAGTGATACATAAAATGCTTTTATATTATATTGAGGATGTGACAGAAATAGTATATGCTAAATATTTCACGAGGGATTGATCGGTTCAGCTTACATTTGATGATGACTCGATGGAATTAATTATTAAAGTTTTGCTGTAACTGGTTTAGCAGAATACCTAACTGGATTTGCCTGGCAGCCACAGTCCATTTGCCAAATTATTCCGGCTAATTACAGTTAAGCAGCAATTTCAATCTCTCATCAGCGTGTACACACACCGCCCACTTTTTAACAAATCCAGTTTATCCAGTTTCAGAAACTGGGCGCACGACCTTAGACAAGAGTAGACGCATGCATCCTATCCGTTAAGGAGGCATTTCATGAGAAACTTTATATCAATCAATAAAAATTGAACACTCATGAAACCGTTTTGGTTGCTCATGTTAAAACTGCATTGTAAATATAAGGGCTGTGGGAGAGTGAAGATTAGTGGGACACAGTTCAAAACCAAGCTCTTGTTTAGAAATGTTAAGATGCATTCATCATCTACCATGCTTTCGGTAGGAATTAAATAGGGTTGTTATGAAATAGGAGCCTGTTGACACCTCAGTCTTTAATTTGATCAGTTAAAAAATTTGCATGTCAAGATCACATTGCTGTTTTTCTGCACGTAATGTGGCTTAAGAGGGCAAATAATCCCTCTAAATTCTGGGATTGCAATTGTGGTTGGAATTTAAACCAACATACACAGGTGGCTTCAGGTCCAAGACTGGCAATCATTGCGCTAGAGGACAAGTCAAATGCAGCTTCTCCATTCTAACTAATTTTAGTTCATTATTAATGGGCTTGCTTCTGCATGTGCAGGTGGTCACTCACTCACTCATGGACATTTAGTAGGACGCACTTCCAATGGCCTGAGATTTTTAAGCACAGCTTTATCACCTACCGTTACTTTAGTTAACCCTAACATGTTAGCGTTTCGCCTACTTTAGTTAACCTAGTTAGCGCGTACGGATACTATTCTGCACGCATGAGTAGGAGCTACGGACACACAGCTACAACCCGTGTACGGATGCTATCCTGCACGCATGAGTAGGAGCTACGGACACACAGCTACTACTACCGGTACAGATGTATGGACACACGGACGCTACAACCACCGATACAGATGTATAGACACACAGAGGACAACAAATAACGTTACAGGGGTGAGGACATGCCATAGCTAGCTAGCTATATAGTTAGCCAAGTTCTACTCCTGACACTTTTAGGATATGACTAATCCCTGGAACATAATCGCTACTTGCTGATCCCTGGCTGTATGTAACGCTACGGTGCGACCTGGGTCTGGACGGTTTTGTGCTTCTTCTGAGCTATGCACCCTCATTGAAATGCATTGAGGCTTGAGGACAGTGCCAGTTGGAATTTGAAGCAAGCCCACACAATTCCTTCAGGAATTGTAACTTTTCCAGTTTATTTTTATTTTTTTAAAGCATCAGTTTAGCATCTGTGCTGACAGTGTTGCCCAATGTGGAGGGGACCTCGAATTAAGCCTAAGTGTTAGTTTGATTGTGAATGATTGCAGGCTCGTTTCTTCTCCCTGTGGCGTGTTCTTCTGAGGCTGTGGCTCGGGCTGAGAATCGGCCAGACTGATCCTGTTCTCTTCGTGTGAAACACTTGCTGCGCTTTGAGTGGAGAGACCTTTACCAAGATTCAGCCTGGGAGACAATGGCCATAAATAATTCCTTTCAACCATTTGATGGTGGCACAGGAGAGCTGACAGCAGGAACTCTGTGGCAAGCCTGCAGGAGAGCTGACAGGCTGGCTGAATCACCCCGTGCTCCTGTTTAGGAGTTACATTAGTTTATCTCAGGCTCTGGTACCCCCTGCAGAACCCAAGAGATCTAATATTGAATTTAAAATGGAACTGCATAGAATGCATTTTGTGGATGGTAAACCAATGTACTAATGCAACAACATCAGGCAATGGAAATTCTGGAAATAAAGCAGAATGGGCTTTGGGTGTTTGTTTGCTTCTGATTGGACATAGCTCAGGAGGTAAGAGCGGTCGTCTGGCAGTCAGAGGGGTGCCAGTTAAATCCCGTGTTGAAGTGTCCCTGAGCAAGACACCTAACCCCTAATTGCTCCCAACGAGCTGATTGGTACCTTGCATGGCAGCCGTTCACCGTTGGTGTGTGAGTGTGTGTGAATGGGTGAATGAGAGGCATCAATTGTAAAGTGCTTTGGATAAAAGCGCTATATGAATGCAGTCATTTTATTCATTTGATTGGACAGGAGCTGCTTTTCTGAGTAGAAACTGTGGATGAGGCCTCAGTTGCATTTCCCTCATGAAAAATTAACTTGACACATTTTCCCTGCTGCAGTTTTGTCATGGGGTACTGCTGGAAACAGATTTAATGTTTTTTAGTTTTTATATTTTTATTATTACTTTTTTCATGATAAACTCTCTAACAATCAAGAACAGTGTAGGTTCATGATATGAGAGTACCATCCATGAAACAAAGTATAACAAAGATTTTTTAAATAATAGATGTAAAGTAAAGATATAGGTGACAAAAAGCATTTTGTGCGGAATGGCTGGTGGCCATTAGTTGCATTCTATGGACGATGTTCGAGTTCTGAAATAATCCAAAGGCATACCTGAAAAATATGACTATGAGAGCAAAAACTACGTTTTCTTTTACATTTATAGCAAGCAACAGCACCTTGCACAGTTAATGGCACACTTGGAGGTTTTAAAAAATAAATATTGGTAATGAGCCGTGTTCCATTAAATATGGAAAATTATCGATTACATGAATATAGTTCCCCATATAAAGAGGTTGTTTATTCAGTAATTATTTTCTCCCAAAAAGATGACACCCATTCAATCCCCCATTTTCATTAAATTGTGCACCCTCCCTTTACAAGGATAACACTCATCTATATTGCCAAATAAGAAAGCAGATAAACCGGAGCCACAAAATACCCTTCAGTTTTGGGTGAACCTCTAAACCTGACAAAATGGCTAGGGAGTCGGGTGCATCCAAATGAAATCAGTACATCTCACAGTGATGTGCCCCAGTCTAGAAATGAATTCTAACCACATCATTGTGTGCGTATAACTGCCACAGCAACCTGAATTTGCCACAGAACTGCCAAGTGATGGAGGGATCCAGTCAACAAGATGTTTCCAACCTCATCTCACAATAGAGACTCCCTCTGGTCAAGGACTCTGGTCTGCCTGCTTCAGCTGTGTAACTTGGGAAGTCATGTACTGCACAGCATAGCTGGGAGAAGGGGGGTTAGCAATACAACCCCCCCCCCCCCCCCAGTGCACCTCATATGAGCCCCTGGGAAGGTGACATTCATTAATATCACACATAAGAGGGAAATTGTTCTCTCACATCTTTGAAATGTTTAATGTTACACAATGACACATCGCTGACCAGTCATTATCATTATCCAGTCTAGACCGCCATTGCTCAAATAATATTATATTCAATATTTCACAAAAAGCTATTTAAAAATAGATATCCTGAATGTTCCGGTGAGCCTAGTGATTCTAGTGAATCTGAATGTGTTATCGTCAACCTCCAAGAACACTATCCTGAAATCACAATAAAATAATTCACTCTAGAAATTTCCACACCAAAACATATTATTATTGAATACACACCAAAATATGCACAAAGTAAATATGCAAAGATATAATTATTGGTTGAAGTGATCTTCAAAAGTGATGGGTTTCTACACCTTCAAGTGCTTTTGTTTGGTATTTTTCTAACAGTTATCCACTAATAGTTCATCATACTGTATTCTGTTTTCATAGGAAAATAATTGAGCAGAATTGTTCAAGATTAGTGTGTTTTCTTAAATTGGACAAGGTACTGCCCAATACTTTGAAAAGTGTCTGAACTCTGAATTGTCTCAAGTTGGAATTCAAATGCCTATCTGCTTTTTCTTACTGAAAAACATCCAGGGGCTGCTCTACACAGGCAGGTATGATGCAAAGGCACATAAGAGGCCCAGCTGTGTTTCCTTTGAGTGCTTTGGTGCATGAGAGGAGGCAGACTTCACTGCTGCTTACAAATGGACTCATAATACCCATAGAGCAGAGACCCACTCAGAAAAGGCAGGCTCTTAAATAGTCAGCTCAAAATTCCTCGCCTTAATTTATATTGTCACAGCAGGGTAGCAAGAGATGCATTTTCTGTCAGAGAACATGAAAAGGACATAAAACCTGAGCCATACAGCCTTCTGCTTACAAGGTACTATAGCACTGAGGCAAAGGTGCAGCTGAAACTATTTCCACTTTCCCATAATCCACCATAATAAAAGGCTGTATACTGCACACTGATGTGGGGAGTATCCAACTGAGGGAAGAACTTTGACACCGTCAGGATTCAGTCCAGGACCAAGCTACAGTCAGTATTGACACAGTCAGGATTCAGTCCAGGACCAAGCCACAGTCAGTACAGACACCGTCAAGGGTTCAGTCCAGGACCAAGTTATAGTCAGGATTCAGTCCAGGACCACGCTACAGTCAGTACTGAGTCAATCAAGATTCAGTCCAGGACAAAGCTACAGTCAGGATTCAGTCCAGCACCAAGCTACAGTCAGTACTGACACAGTCAGGATTCAGTCCAGGACCAAGCTACAGTCAGTACTGACACAGTAAGGATTCAGTCCAGGACCAAGCCACAGTCAGGATTCAGTCCAGGACCAAGCTACAGTCAGTACTGATACAGACATGATTCAGTCAGGGACCAAGACACAGTCAGTAATGACACAGTAAAGATTCAGTACAGGATGAAGCTACAGTCAGGATTCAGTCCAGGACCAAGCTATAGTCAGTACTGGAACAGTCAGGAATCAGTCCAGGATCAAGCTGCAGTCAGCAGGTACTGAAGGGAAAACAGCAGGTACTGAGGGGGAAACAGCAGGTACTGAGAGGGAAACAGCAGGTACTGAGAGGAAACATCAGGTACTGAGAGGGAAACAGCAGGTACTGAGGAGGAAACAGCAGGTACTGAGGGAAACAGCAGGTACTGAGGGGAACAGCAGGTACTGAGAAGGAAACAGCAGGTACTGAAAGGGAAACAGCAGGTACTGAGGGGGAAACAGCAGGTACTGAGAGGGAAACAGCAGGTACTGAGAGGGAAACAGCAGGTACTGAGAGGGGAACAGCAGGTACTGAGGAGGAAACAGCAGGTACTGAGGGGAAACAGCAGGTACTGAGGGGAAACAGCAGGTACTGAGAGAAACAGCAGGTACTGAGGGAAACAGCAGGTACTGAGAGGAAACTGTTGTTTGTGTGACTCAGAATATCCAGCGCTGGGCTGACCAGAGTGTGTAGCAGTCAATCTGCCTGCAGTCTGAGCATCCCTCACCACTGAAATCAATATGGAAGCATTCCTCAGAACAGCATCACGAATGTAGTCTTAAGCATGCTTAAAGTTACAATCTCGAAGATTTCCGTTTCGTTCTCTTTGGCGGTACCAATGGCGAGAAGCAGTAATTGCAGGTGTGTTTTTGGACCTTACTTCCCATAGATCCAAACGGATCCAACCTGTGTGACGTCAGTCAGTTGGCACCTGGGCCACACCAACTAAACACTTACTATTTACTGAATTAAAAATGGTTGTTATAAAAGTAACATTATGTACATACTCATTCATTGTCTAACATTAGGCTAACTTAAGCTGTCTTTACACTGCCGAGAAGGTTAAAATGCTGTAGCAGACCTGGGGTAGAATTAGTGATGATCAATTTCTGCAAACGTTCTTTATCCACCTTTTGCCCGGTATGAACATCTTTACACTGCAGAGAAGAATTCGCGGGATTCGCTGTGGCTCGTGCAATTATGTATCTCATGCACAATAAACAGTCTTTTTCGTGAATGATTGTTGTGTGATATTTTTGAAACAACAGCCTTGCAAAATGTTACCCCTGGTGTTTCAGGTTTTGCCTTTTTCAAGGCTGAAGGAACATATGAGGAAGCATAATAAAATAATAACAACGCTAATCCATACTGCCGTATTCTTTCATTTAGTTTTCTCCAGCTTGACATCTTTACACAGAAATCAGACCGGCTCTGCTCCACCTATACTCTGGCTTTATTACGATCATTATAATATATTGATGAACTTGATGGCAATGTAAATAACGATAGGCCACGTTAAGAACGTTGAGGCCAGTTCGGATCAATGATTCGCAACGAAACGAAACGGTTTAAGAAAATTGCAGCGGTGTGAACTGGTTAGTTGCAGAGCGTCTGAAGCCGTTGACTGGGGTCTCAAAAGACCCACCTTGTCAAATCGCCAAGTGCAGTTTAAGAACGTTTACAATCAGACGTCTTGGAATTTTGCAAGTTGCATTCAGTCTCGTTGCAAATTATTGATCTGAACTGGCCTTCAGTTAGCTACATTGCAAAGTTTCAACAAGGTAGCATTGCATTTGAGAGACGGTTTGCGAGGTCGGTACCGGTTGGTAGCGTTAGCTAGCGTTTTTTCTAATTGTGACATTAGATTGTGTTAATTACATTAGCTAGCTAGCTAACGCAACGTTACCCGATATGAGAGATGGATACTGTGCACAACGTTGTCTAAACTAATAAATAGCTATGTAATTTAGTAACGTTACATTGTCATCAAATGTAACACGAAATCTACTCTACTCTCTACTCTACTCTACTCTGAGGAGTCCTCTCATGTTACACAAAAACTTTTTATGGTTCCATAACCCGCCGACACCAGAAAAAACAGTACGCTGCTTACACACAAGTGAGTTGAAGAGCAAGCCTGTTGTGTTAGCTCCGCCTACCGTCTCTGGCGGACCAACCACTGATGGGTGATGGAAAACGCATGACTAACTATGCGCCGCTTGTGATTTTTTCCCGGGAATGTCGCCACAGACACCCAGTTCTTTAATCATAAATAATAATAATAATAATAATAATAATAAAAATATAAATTAATATAATAATAGGCTCAATCACTATTGTGTTACCTAATTCAGAGATAGATAGTGACTTAACAGACATTTATTTTAATGAAAATCTTCGAGATTATTACTTTAACTTTGAAAGTGATGTCAAATTGTACATATACCTTTGACTGGGAAAATTTATTACATTATGTGGCCTATGTAGCCTTTTTTAAGCAGGCTGCCCTCACTGCATAGTTATTAACCTTGATATAATTTTATGGAGTTTTTTTTTTTAATTCCATGAGTAGTTCATGTATTTCCAGGATGAAAAAAACAGGTGAATTCTTTAACCATTTCATTTTAGTGCAGTGTTTTGTGACTGCACTTTAGTGCAAACACTGCACTAAAATGGTAAATGGACTGCATTTATATAGCGCTTTTATCCAAAGCGCTTTACAATTGATGCCTCTCATTCCCCAGAGCAGTTGGGGGTTAGGTGCCTTGCTCAAGGACACTTTGACATGCCCAGGGCGGGGTTTGAACCGGCAACCCTCCAACTGCCAGACAATCAGTCTTACCTCCTGAGCTATGTCGCCCCCATAGCTCATATAAAATTATTTAAAAATATTTTAGTAAATTTTATTGAGTTAGGTTCTGCTGCACTGAGCACGGTTGTCTAACCGTGCTGAAAATATAGTTCTGGGAACAGTTTGTAATCGTTCCGCGCCAAATCGTTTCCAGGTGGAAACACCATTGGAACTGTTCCTCTCCGTGCTCAGAACCGTTCGGCCCTACGGTGGAAAAGGGGCTATAGATCCCTCTAAGCCCCAGGAACAGAGGGGCAATGACACTGGAGAGGCTATGACTCACCTGTTTCCATGGTTTCCAATTTTGTTTAACTTTATAGCTGTGCAAAGAACAGACCTTTGGCCAAAGCATCTGAAAAATACATGATGTCGCGTTGCCGTCTATAACCAGGCCAAAGTCTTTAAGACACTATTTCATTAAACAGGATGAATGGAAATATTGTATTTATTACATTAGACATGTTAACATGGGCATACAGGGATAGTAGGTGGGTTACCTTTTTTACGGAATTGAAAAATCACCACAAGCCTCAAACAGCATTGTTTGGTAATATAACACCCAGGTAATGCACACGTATAAGCAACATTCACCTATAAGTCGCATGTGTCGCTCTTTTCTCAGACAACATTCTGTTCTCCCAAAAAGCCGTTTCTACCGAACATGATGACATCACTGAGCAGAACCTATGACTCACCATGCAGTAAGACACCCACTGGCTTCAGAGGAACGCAGCACAAACCAACTGCAGCTACTACTGCCACCAGTGTTTAAACACCCTCTCTCCCCAAAGGCTGCTGTAGAGCACATTCATTCTTTAAAAACCCACCCTTTGGTTTAAATGCAAAAAAATCACTCAAAATAATTTCTGGAATTTCTAGAAATCAGCATAACAAACTGATCAACTACCATTCTTCTGCCATGGGATCAATTCAGCTGATTGTTTGTGCTGATAAATGAAACGCACATATTTCTGCTTGAGTTCATGGCCCTTGCCTACTTCAGAGAGGTCCACAGCCTGCATCCATCAGTGAGGTGTCCTGGAGAGACACAAGAGTCAGCATCAGCATGATGGAAAGGGCTCAGCACTGAGTGTCTGTGCTGGCAGACACAGCTGAACCTCCACACTTCTTTCAGTGAACATGCAGATTTCAGTGCTAAGCAGTGAAACATTTGTTTGATTTGTTTATCTGTATTGACCTTGTTATATTTATATCACCAGACTGTAAGCAATATTATTTGGATTTTGTTTGAAGTGTGCTTCAAGATCATTTCAATACAACACAGAAGGATAGAGTAGGGTATATTCAGTCAGTGAACATTTGGTAAGGAAACATCCACAAGTATTTTTTATGATTCTCTTTGTGCTGAATAAAGATGTGCGTATGTTTTTATGATGGACAATTTCCTTTCAAATTTCAAGAGTGATTTCAAGAGAGCGAACTTATTTTGACCTCATGAATGTGATGTCCTGCTCAGCACAAAGATGTGAATGTGTAATTTTCAGATCATAGTACAATGGGCTTCATCCCCATAAGAGTGATAGTGTTAGCAGTATACTCTAATGTATATCACCCAGGCACAGGAGCAATACACCCTAATGTATATCACCCAGGCACAGGAGCAATATACCCTAATGTATATCACCCAGGCACAGGAGCAATACACCCTAATGTATATCACCCAGACACAGGAGCAATATACCCTAATGTATATCACCCAGGCACAGGAGAAATATACCCTAATGTATATCACCCAGGCACAGGAGCAATACACCCTAATGTATATCACCCAGACACAGGAGCAATATACCCTAATGTATATCACTCAGGCACAGGAGCAATACACGCTAATGTATATCACTCAGGCACAGGAGCAATATACCCTAATGTATATCACCCAGGCACAGGAGCAATATACCCTAATGTATATCACCCAGGCACAGGAGCAATATACCCTAATGTATATCACCCAGGCACAGGAGCAATATACCCTAATGTATATCACCAAAACCATGGACATTAATATGGAGTTGAAATAATATCAATACTTGTATTTTGTGAAAGATGAGTATAAATGTCAATGCCCCATGTCTCCCCTACTCTACACACATGATCCCTGTTTTATTACCCCTTTCATTTCTACACTGCACAAGCTCACAGGAAGTGAAGTCAGTGCTGTCGCTCAGAAGGTACTTAGCAGGGTTTTTCTTGATGTGATGCTTAATTGATGGCACAAGTCTCTGTGGTTCCTACAGAATATCTACAGAAGGACTCCCTTTAAACCTCTGTAATTTAGTTTTCTCCGGCTTGACTTCTTTACACAGAAATCAGACCCGGCTCTGCTCCACCTATACCCTGTGGTAATGTTCTGTGTAAAGATGGATTTATTCTGATCATTATAATATATTGATGAACTTGATGGCAATGTAAATAACGGTAACGTTAAGGCTAGTTCAGATCAATGATTCGCAAAGAGATGAATCGGTTTTAGAATGTTGCAGAGAAAATTGCAGTGGTGTGAACTGGTTAGTTGCAGAGCCTCTGAAGCCGTTGCCTAGGGTCTCAAAAGACCCACCTTATCAAATCGCCAAGTGAAGTTTTAGAACATTTACAATCAGACGTCTTGGAATTTTGCAAGTTGCATCCAGTCTCGTTGCGAATCACTGAGCTGAACTGGCCTTTAGTTAGCTACATTGCAAAGTTGCAACAAGGTAGCCTTGCATTCGAGAGATGGTTTGCGAGGTCGGTACCGGTGTTTTTTCTAATTGTTAGCTGACATTAGATTGTGTTAATTACATTAGCTAGCTAGCTGGCTAACCCAACGTTACCTGATATGAGAGATGGATACTGTGCGCTACGTTGTCTAAACTAATGACATGACATTTATTGACATGGTCCAGTAGCTAGCGTTAGCTGTGCAAATAGCTATGCAATTTAGTAACGTTACATTGTCATCAAATGTAATACGAAATCTACATCAACAAATAATATGACCTCTCATGTTACACAAAAACTTATTAGGGTTCCATAACCCCCCCACCTTTAACGCCAGCAGACACCGGAAAAAACAGTATGCCGCTTATACACAAGTGAGTTGAAGAGCAAGCCTGTTGCGTTAGCTCCGCCTGCCCTCTCTGGCGGACCAACCACTGATGGGTGATGGAAAACGCGTCACTAACTGTGCGTCACTTGTGATTTTTTCCCGGGAATGTCGCCACAGACACCCAGTTCTTTAGTCATAAATTATTATAATAATAATAATATAAATTAATATAATAATAGGCTCAATCACCATTGCGTTACCTAATTCAGCGATAGATAGTGATTTAACAGACATTCATTGTAATTAAAATCTTTGAGATTATTACTTTAAGGTTTGAGAAGGATCTGATACCCTCACAACCAACTCTGCAGCCTGATGGATTCTGGATCAATACATGAGCAGCCTGCCCTTTAGAGGGAGTCAAACAGCTCTGAGTTTCACTATGAGATACTGTGGATGCTAAAGCTCACAGGATACAAACATGCTGCTTCGAGTGCCGCTCTTTAAAAAATATGAATATAAAATACTGAAATGATGACAGATGATAAATGTTCCTTTCACTCATAACTCAGATGATTAAGTGATCTGTACACTGGCCTGCTGTGGTTATCTAACTGTGATTATTGCTATTATAGTGGTTTATGAATTATTGGATTATACTAACCTTAAGTGCAGTCTGCAGTATACTACTAATAGATAAAATGTAGAGACATGTTCCAGAGAAATTCTCAGCCAGGCTGCCTTTTAAAAAAAACAACACTGGTGATATTTATAACTACAAATTTAACATGACATTCAAAAGGTCATTGATTTCATATCAAATTCATATCAACACCTACCCGATGTCAGATATGTATTTTTCAGATTATCACCCTTGAGAAACAGACAATATAATCTGTATGACCATTGGAATGTGGGGTGTCCTGGAAAGTTTAACTTCTGAAGGTTTTACAGCTTTATTGCCCTCTGGAAAAAATTCAAACAGAGAACCCGTATGGTTATATGCCGCACAAAGAATGCTCCTTGTGATCTGATATTTAAATGCAATCACTGGAATCGCTGAGGGAAATCTTAATGTCTATATAAATACTGGTTGTTGAGTTATGATAGTTGAAATCTCAATTTTTAGAGTTAGTTTCAGTTAAAAGCAGAAAGCAACGTGGTACGATTTGGTTTGGTTACATGGAAAATATTTTGCCTGAAGGTGGAGATTGCAACTGGAGAAATTATTTGTCACATCTCTTGCTGTCAGAAGCAGCTGAAAACTTGTTTCTTTGATACCTGAGCTGGATTACCTGTGAACATCATCATGATCTTTTTATAAAGGGTTTAAAACCAGGAATTTTACGATAATTATATCATAGGGCCTCATTCACCAATATTACGTTTTTTCTTAAATTTGTTCTTGAGAAAGGTCCTAAAAAAAGTCTACGTCAGATTCATGACGTGTTCTTAAACCGCAGAATTGTTCGCACCCGTGTTCTTATAATGATGAATGACATTGTCCTCGTAAGATCAAAGCGTGTGCCAGTTGTTCCTAATTAGCATAGGTAAACGCCCCGCCAATCCCCATGAAAGGGCATGAGACTGCAGGGCCGTGTGCACACACAGAAATTGAAAAGAAAAGTGTTCTCCTCTTCAACATGTCGATGTGTTTAAAAAGTGTTACCTAAGTGCTTAGTTTGTATTCAAAATTTGAACATTTGCTTTTGCAGTATGGACCAAACATTGCATAATTGAAACCCCCAAAAATAAAAGGTCACTATGATGGTTTGATTTATATGATTTATTTACAGATGAACTCCCGCTGAGGCAATCACCCTCTGAGGCGGAACCTGGCACCTTAATGCTAAAGCACATTAAAATAATGAAAATAATAATTAAAAAATATTAGAAATGATGAAAATATTATTGTAATTTAAATCCTATAATATTATACAACTGTAGAATTGAATTAAATGCAATTACCAATTATTTTCCACAAACATGTCAGCACTCAAATGTGTGTAAGTGTGCTCTTGAGTGTGCATAGATTCTGTTCTTACCTAAGAACAAATCCCAAATAAGTAAACATTGGTGAATGTCAGAATCTTTGTGAAAACTGCATAAGTGGGTTTTAAGAAAAAAATTCTTCTTAAGAACGGTTGGTGAATGAGGCCCATAGTGCTTAGGCCTGCTTTCAAAAACATAAGGTCACTTTGATACTAAATTTATTGTTGGATAAGTGAGGGGTTTTAACTGTTGATATGCTTGTGTTCGGTATTCAGAGTGCCGGACGTCAAATGAGGATGTTAACTGGTTAAGTTAACCTCTGAATTCAGAAATTAAACATATTTCATATAATCCTCTCTTCCCCGACATCTAACTGGCACGAGGTGAATATACAAATATGGTCGAGCAGCTGAAAATGCTGGTGCATAAGGCTAAACGAATGAAAGATGGACTCTGATTACCACTTTAAATGAACTGTTTATCAGGAGGCTCGTCCTGCCAAGAGAGCGTTCTAGTCTTATGGATGGGCCCCATGGTCTGGTATGAAATTCAGACCACACCAGCAGCAGCTTCGTAAGGTGGGCCACGATTACCAGCAACTGTAACCAGACTGAGAACAAGCACAGTAAAGGGATAACCATTTTCCACACAGGACAAAACCATACTAACTCCCTATCACACTCAGCATTCGGCCATACGATGAGAGGAGAAGGAGAAGAGTGTACAATGGTCAACAAGTTGCTGGTAAATGTAAAAATCCTTTTTGGTGGTTAACCAACAGTAGAGACAGTGAATGATAATCAGATGTCTGCCTCACAGTGCATTTCCTTTATTTGTGGATTATCCATCATTTATGAATGATTTCTTGAATGGCTGGTGACCACACATGCTATTTGCTTCTGCATATCCTAAAGAGGCTCACGTTGCACGTGTGATTTTGGACTGAGTCCATGGTTTGCCCTGTGAGGACACTGCTAGAATCCTACCTCCATACAGCAAAGATTGTCAAGTGGAAAAAAGAAAAACACACAAACTGGGTGTCAATGTTTCTTTCATTTTGCATTTCCTTTTGGGATGTTAAACACCTGTGGAAAGGATTGCCTTGCAGTGCTACTTTAGTTTGCAATAGCAATAGTAATTGTTGGTTTTTTGGCTAACATTATACTTATTGAATATAACTGGCTCTTCTGTGCCTTTTTGGAGATATCAGACTTTAGAAAAACAGGCATGTTCTCCACATGTGTAAATGGCTCTGGATTACAGCGCTCAGTATTGACAATGTAATGCGTAAAGAGGGTACTGTGGTGACAGACAGGGGACACCACGATCTATAAAGCAATTCAAATGCACGTCATACGCAGGGCAATAATGGTGTGAAGGGCGCAGCAGAGCGGACTCAGCCCCTACCATGAGAGAGCAGAAGGAGGAGCCCATGGCCTCCTCGTAGAAGGACTCCTCTCTCTGGTACTCTGCACCTCCCCGTCCCTTCCTCCTGATCTTACGACTCAGAGACTGCAGGACCAACTGGGACATCTCCGGTCCTGACCTGCTGGACTGAGTCTTCAGGAATTTCTTCTTTTTGTCCACAGGCAGAAGGCTATCCAGCACCTGTTAAAGAGAGAGAGAGAGTGTGTGTGTGTGCGTGCGTGCATGTGTGTGTGTGAGTGCGCGTGTGTGCATTGTGTGGGGGACGGACGGACGGACGGGGGGGGGAGTGGATAGAATGGTATATTTGCTTTCTTTCTGCAAACATTGATTTTCCTAAGTGCCTATCTGCCAAAAGTCATTAATGAATGACCTGGTGCCTAATTGCTGTTGTAACTCAATACTGAGATGAAAGGCGCATGCACACATTCCATTCCTCTTTAGTTTTATGTATTTGCTTGTCTTCCACATTGGAAAAATAAATGTTCTATAAGTTTGGCTGTCTTGATAAAAAAACATTTTTGGTTTTCAGCTATCAATTCATATCACTTAATATAAAGCTTAAATTGAGCTTTTTAATATTCAGAGATTGTTAAAAAATAAGCCTTTGAAACTGAAGCACTGATAAAACACTGCATGTACTGAGTACCCAATAAGTAAAAGGCCTGTACTAAACAGACGTATCAATCCTCTACAGGGACAAAGCAGACGCGTCCTCTGGTGATGCATGCCCTTATAGACCATCCCAGGTGACAAAGCACAAAGCAATTTTGGCAAACTAGTTCTAATGTTTCCCATGAGTGCCTGCTTTGCTTGCCTTATTGACACATTGCCTCAAAAACCTTTTGCTTCCTGGAGAGGAGAAGCTAAATGGTAGCTAAAATCCAGCACTCCATGCCCTTTAGAGTTAAAAATAAATAAAAGAAACACATGGAGGAAACATGATCTTTATAACAAAATAATAAGCATTGACCCATATCTACAGGAACAACAGCTTCTCCACAAGCCCCGTGAGAAATAAAGGACTGGAAGGTCAGTGAGAGGCGGCCCCTGACTACTACCCCCTGACTACTACCCCCTGGCTACTACCCCCTGACTACTACCCCCGGTTACTACCCCCTGACTACTACCCTCTGATTACTACCCCCTGACTACTACCCTCTGGCTACTACACCCTGGCTACTACACCCTGACTACTACCCCCTGGCTACTACCCCAGTCTCTCGCTACGGGGCTGCTGGTGTGTCGGCATGGATACTGGGCTGTGCTTACAGGCAGATCGGGACGTTCATCGTCAAGATAATGCCCATCCCAGACCTGTACTGCCACGCTCGCAGCGCCTTTCAAAAGCTTCACGGTCCGGCTCTTTAAGTGTCCCGCTGTGGCCTCTTCCACCGGACAGGAACTCACAGACCCCAGAAACCCCTGAGGAGGACACAATCAAATGGAAGGCAAAAACTCAGAAGACACCATTAAACAGTGGGCTTCAATGTGTTTGCGGCAGACAGAGTTTATAGCGAAGGAACAGCTGTTCTAGCGTAATTTACACAATTGTTCTGGCTTATTGTTCAATGTGCTTTTCTGAAATCTATTATGTAGACAAAATGCCAAAAAAGACTCCTCACTGCCAAGAGGAAAGAGGCGATAATGGATAACCAGCGTCCTTTCGTTTGTAATTACAAACACCATGAGTGCTTCTGGCTCCCATACAATGTTGGGAAGCACACCAGACAATATCACTTTTAACTTTACAAGCCTCAGCCTCTGAGCCAGCATGGGACTGTGTTTACAGCACAGGGTGTGGACACAGGACAAGGCCTTACAGGCCAAGGCTCTGAGCCAGCATGGGACTGTGTTTACAGCACAGGGTGTGGACACAGGACAAGGCCTTACAAGCCTCAGCCTCTGAGCCAGCATGGGACTGTGTTTACAGCACAGGGTGTGGACACAGGACAAGGCCTTACAAGCCTCAGCCTCTGAGCCAGCATGGGACTGTGCACAGGGTGTTGACACAGGTGTGAGCAATAAGCAAGTGTGAGGAATAGTCCATCTAATTCTGTCTGTTTCTAGATGTGTAATGTGTTGCAAAAACCTAAATTGAAAGTTAAAAATCTAACTAGAAATACAGCCTCGTGGTTGTATGCCTCCGCCAACTAGTAGCTAGTGCTCTGTTTGACTGTTTGGATATAAAATGTCATCACTTCATCATTTTATCCTATTAGAAATTTGTGTGAAACTTTGTCATAATTTGCGTATGAATTCTAGAGTTATGGCCAAAAACGTGTTTTCTGAGGTCACAGTGACCTTGATCTTTGACCACCAAAATCTAATCAGTTCATCCTCGAGTCCAAGAGGACGTTTGTGCCAAATTTGGAGAAATTCCCTCAAGGCGTTCCTGAGATATCGCGTTCACGAGAATTAGGACGGAAAGACGGATGGGCAACCCGAAAATATACGGCTGTGCCGCCATGGAGGCATAAAAATGAGAGGGAGAGAAACTGAACTTGTGCTTTATATATTCCGGTTTACATTCTCTCTGTCAGTTACCACCGCCATGAGAGGACAGAACGCTCTTACCTTGCCTGGGGAGCCCTGGAACAATGGTGCATAATGAGTCCTACTGCTCGCGTAAGGCCTGCAAAGCACACACAGCAGGAATTACACCCAAACAAACAGCAGCAATTACACCCAAACACATAACAGAAAATACACCCAAACACATAGCAGCAAATACACCCAAACACACAGCAGCAATTACACCCAAACACACAGCAGCAATTACACCCTAACACACAGCAGCAATTACACCCAAACACACAGCAGCAATTACACCCAAACACATAACAGCAAATACACTCAAACACACAGCAGCAATTACACCCAGCACAATATCCAGCAATTACACCCAAACACACAGCAGCAATTACACCAAAACATACAGCAGCAATTACACCCAAACACACAGCAGCAATTACACCCAAACATACAGCAGCAATTACACACAGCACAATATCAAGCAAACACACCCAAACACACAGCAGCAATTACACTCAAACACACAGCAGCAAATACACCAAAACACGCAGCAGCAATTACACACAGCACAATATCAAGCAAACACACCCAAACACACAGCAGCAATTACACCCAAACACACAGCAGCAAATACACTCAAACATACAGCAGCAATTACACACAGCACAATATCAAGCAAACACACCCAAACACACAGCAGCAATTACACCCAAACACACAGCAGCAAATACACTCAAACACACAGCAGCAATTACACCAAAACACGCAGCAGCAATTACACCCAAACATACAGCAGCAATTACACACAGCACAATATCAAGCAAACACACCCAAACACACAGCAGCAATTACACCCAAACACACAGCAGTAATACACCCAAACACATAGCAGCAAATACACCCAGCGCAATATTAAGCAATTACACCCAGCACAATATCAGGCAAGTGACCATTAACTAATATTACTCAATGCTGGTTGAACAGAGCAGGTAAATGTCCTCTTTTCAAGCTTAACCATATAATGCTGTTTATTCAACCCAGGCACATCCTAACAACCTGAACGACCAATATATCCCAAAGAATATATAATTGGATTGCACTTTACAAAAATTGTGTATTCATAATGACTTCATAGATTCTGTGTGATACCTTAATTATAACAGTATTTCATATTTATACATTTTCTACAAGGTTAGGTGCATGAAATTCGACTGTGGCTGACCAAGTAATGTTTCCTTATTTTAGCTGAGAAAAATATTTTGTTTTATTTCACCTTCATGAAGTTTGATATGTACGGAAGAGGATTAGGGTCACGTGAAAGATTTTTTTGAGTTCTGACTTTAAATTCAGAATTCTGAGATTAAAGTCAGAATTCTGAGAATAAAGTCAGAATTCTGAGTTTAAAGTCAGAACTCAAAAAAAAATTGCACGTGGCCCTAATCCTCTTCCGTAGATATGACACCATTCAATCTGAAATATACAGTGCAATAGTCTCATGTAGAAACTGTAACAGTGCATTTTGTCACACCAAACAACAACCTCACCACACAAATATGATTGTTTACTTTGGTGAAAAAGTGAAAGAAAAACTAAAAAAAGACAGAAACTTCAGCCTCACCCTTCGAACAGTGGAATGACAGTCCATGCAAGCTGAGACAGCCGGCCCCTGGTTTGAGCAGATACTGTGCCACACCCCTGGCCACTGGGGTCAGGCCGGTACACTGCGTCCAGTGCAAACAGCCTGACCAGCAGGACCGTATGGGGGTCGAGATACGGGTGCAGGACCTGGAGCAGGGTCGGTAGGTCATTAACTAGAGTGTGCTCACTGAAAGCTCATGCAAACACACAAACAGTAATGTGCCAGATTTGCTAAGCTAAAGAAATAGTCACAGTGCATAACATTTGCTATATCGCAGCTCAGTTATAGTTTCAGATACCAATTTACCAAGACTTGTTCTATTTATGCAATCAAATAAATTCAACACCCTCATTTGTAATTTTGTCGTAGGAGACACCCATACAAAGGGACAGAAACAATATGAGATGCATTCTCATGTAGATTACAAGGCCCTATGAAATGGATATGGACCAGCCAGGCAAAGGTGGTGAGGGAACCACAAGAAAAAGAAAACTTCACAGATCAGGAAATATAGGCGAATGTCAACAAGGTACAGCTTCACTATGCCGTATTATAGCATAGGAATACAACATCAATGGAGGATACAAAATACATTCACATACAGAATAAATTAATTTTGTGAAGGATGTAAATAAATGATGGCATTTTGTTTGGCAGAGTACTAAAAGAAAAATTTTAAGAGGGCAAAAGACACAGGTGGTGGTGCAACTAAGGAAAGAATATTAACATTGGCAGAACTATAGGTGAAAAATCCCTGCACAACCAGCAAGTTGTGGTGGTGAAAGGAATGGACACGAATGCACTTGTGTTGAGAGACTGTATGTAAAACTGAATTCACAATTCATTACATACCCTACTGAACATGTAGGCAGAACAATTATTTAAATTGTTGAAATCCAGAACAGCGTTTTTATACTAACTGCTAGCTGATGACATCAAGAAGTCTAGCGTCCTTTCAATAAAACAAATATAATTTCATTTTATATCGGGAATTAAATGAGAAGTGACTAGTAGAAACATGTGTGAAATATATTTTAAGTCCTGTCACCTTTCCAGAGTGTTATGCATCGGAGGATGCATTTGTTTTGAATCTCCACACCATGTAGCCCACAAGGGAACCTGATTTGACTGCTGAGGATGTGCGTACAGTCTGACACCCATTTCAAACATCCTGTACATGAGCTATAGGCTATATCAGTGCTATATCAGCATCCTGTGTGTGAGCTATAGGCCATACCAGCATCCTGTGTGTGAGCTATAGGCTATATCAGTGATATATCAGCATCCTGTGTGTGAGCTATAGGCTATATCAGCATCATGTGTGTGAGCTATAGGCCATACCAGCATCCTGTGTGTGAGCTATAGGCCATACCAGCATCCTGTGTGTGAGCTATAGGCTATATCAGTGCTATATCAGCATCCTGTGTGTGAGCTATAGGCTATATCAGCATCCTGTGTGTGAGCTATAGGCTATATCAGCCTCATGTGTGTGAGCTATAGGCTATATCAGTGCTATATTAGCATCCTGTGTGTGAGCCATACGCTATATCAGCATCCTGTGTGTGAGCTATAGGCCATACCAGCATCCTGTGTGTGAGCTATAGGCTATATCAGCATCCTGTGTGTGAGCTATAGGCTATATCAGTGCTATATTAGCATCTTGTGTGTGAGCCATACGCTATATCAGCATCCTGTGTGTGAGCTATAGGCCATACCAGCATCATGTGTGTGAGCTATAGACTATATCAGTGCTATATCAGCATCCTGTGTGTGAGCTATAGGCCATACCAGCATCATGTGTGTGAGCTATAGACTATATCAGTGCTATATCAGCATCCTGTGTGTGAGCTATAGGCCATACCAGCATCATGTGTGTGAGCTATAGACTATATCAGTGCTATATCAGCATCCTGTGTGTGAGCTATAGGCCATACCAGCATCATGTGTGTGAGCTATAGACTATATCAATGCTATATCAGCATCCTGTGTGTGAGCTATAGGCTATATCAGCATCATGTGTGTGAGCTATAGGCTATATCAGCATCCTGTGTGTGAGCTATAGGCTATATCAATGCTATATCAGCATCCTGTACATGAGCCATAGGCATAAGGCTATATCAGCAGAAATTACAGGAGTTCTAAAAATTTTAATTCAAAGAGGGGACTTGCAATTAATGCATGCTTTAGAAATTGGACAGAATACTTAATTGACTATACTTAATACTTAATTTACATAATCTCCACCTTGTTTTAGCGTGTTCACTCCAGATATACATATGCATGAACACATTTAACTATGCAACTAAAGGAGAGTCACAGAGTGATGTAATCCCCACAAATTACATCCCAATAGCATCTTAATTTGACCCATTGCGACCGTTTAGTAAATACGATGTAGATACTGCAACCTTGAAGCAGCTGCTTTTTCAGTGCAGTCTTTCAGTAAATCTGGCCCAAAACATTTTACATTTTAAGAAGTAGATTGCACTCTTACTGCAACATGTGGGTAATAACAGTGGTGTGTAGATCAAAATATTTCTTATTTATCAAAACACCTAAATAAAGGTTAATTACACTTCTATACTCCACTATTGGATTTGCTGCCACAAGTTAGGAATTCAGTAATAGCTTAAAGTGTAAATAGTCAGTTATTATGCAATGACATTTATACAGTTGGATATAAAAAGGTTGCAAACACATTACCACTTTTTCTACCCATATGTTTGGATCTAAACATTAACCTTTAGCATTTGTATTACAAAACACTGGGCCTCATTCACCAATATCTTCCTAAGTTTTTTCTTAAATTTGTTAAGAAAGATCCTAAGAAAAGTCTACGTCAGATTCACGACGTGTTCTTAAACTGCAGAATTGTTCGCACGTGTTCTTAAAATGATGAACCCCATTGTCCTCGTAAGTGTAAAGCGCATGTCAGTTGTTCCTAATTAGCATAGGTAAATGCCCCGCCAATCCCCATGAAAGGGCATGAGGCTGCAGGGCCGTGTGCACACAGAAATCGAAAAGAAAAGTTGAGAGTGAACGAAGTCAATAATGCCCAAATGAAAATCTAAAGACGGTGGAGCATCGGACTCCAAACGTAAGATAAACGTCAGTAGTTCTGAAGTGGAGATCTTACTGTGGGAAGTGAACAGCAAAAGACCTGTCACATTTAGTAGCGTCAGTAGTGGATATAAAATAACACAAAAAAAGATGCATGGGATGCTATTACTCGTTCAGTGAACGCTGTATCCGAAGAAGGGCGCACAACTGATGAAGTAAAAAAAATGGTTTGATGTCAAATCTGAGACAAAAAAAAAAATGCTGGTGGGCGCGGGCGCAAGGAATTGCGTGTCATGCATTCAAACGACAATGGCTGTGTTAACAAACACCGTCTCACACACACACACACCACTGTCCTGGCAAACACCGTCTCACACACACACACACACCACTGTCCTGGCAAACACCGTCTCACACACACACACACCACTGTCCTGGCAAACACCGTCTCACACACACACCACTGTCATGGCAAACACCATCTCACACACACACCACTGTCATGGCAAACACCGTCTCACACACACACACACCACTGTCCTGGCAAACACCGTCTCACACACACACACACCACTGTCCTGGCAAACACCGTCTCACACACACACCACTGTCATGGCAAACACCATCTCACACACACACCACTGTCATGGCAAACACCGTCTCACACACACACCACTGTCCTGGCAAACACCGTCTCACACACACACCACTGTCCTGGCAAACACCATCTCACACACACACCACTGTCATGGCAAACACCGTCTCACACACACACACACCACTGTCCTGGCAAACACCATCTCACACACACACACCACTGTCCTGGCAAACACCATCTCACACACACACCGCTGTCCTGGCAAACACCATCTCACACACACACCACTGTCATGGCAAACACCGTCTCACACACACACCACTGTCCTGGCAAACACCGTCTCACACACACACACACACCACTGTCCTGGCAAACACCATCTCACATACACACACACACACACACCACTGTCGTGGCAAACACCGTCTCACACACACACACACCACTGTCCTGGCAAACACCGTCTCACACACACACACACACACACCACTGTCCTGGCAAACACCGTCTCACACACACACACCACTGTCCTGGCAAACACCATCTCACACACACACCACTGTCCTGGCAAACACCATCTCACACACACACCACTGTCCTGGCAAACACCGTCTCACACACACACACCACTGTCCTGGCAAACACCATCTCACACACACACCGCTGTCCTGGCAAACACCATCTCACACACACACCACTGTCATGGCAAACACCGTCTCACACACACACCACTGTCCTGGCAAACACCATCTCACACACACACCACTGTCCTGGCAAACACCATCTCACACACACACCACTGTCATGGCAAACACCGTCTCACACACACACCACTGTCCTGGCAAACACCATCTCTCACACACACACACCACTGTCCTGGCAAACACCATCTCACACACACATCACTGTCCTGGCAAACACCATCTCACACACACACCACTGTCCTGGCAAACACCATCTCACACACACACCACTGTCCTGGCAAACACCATCTCACACACACATCACTGTCCTGGCAAACACCATCTCACACACACACACACACACACACACACCACTGTCCTGGCAAACACCATCTCTCACACACACACACACACACACCACTGTCCTGGCAAACACCGTCTCACACACACACACACACCACTGACCTGGCAAACACCGTCTCACACAGACACACACACCACTGACCTGGCAAACACCGTCTCACACACACACACACACACCACTGACCTGGCAAACACCGTCTCACACACACACACACAGATCTCCAGGGTTGGGCAGCCCTGACATAAAGCCATCCAGATCCCTTAACCGTAGGATACATCGCAAGTAAGTACAGTTTTCAGCTACTTTCACTTTTGGATGCAACAAATTTTATCATTTGAAAACATTGACAGTATGTGAACTTTCAACATGTGTTAAAAAATAAAGAAACTAACAGCTTTGTGTGGTCAGTGCAGTGAAATTGTTGCAGCACATTCTTCAGGTTTACAGTTCATGCATTTCTGTGATGTGTGCTATATGGCAGTACTTCAGATTCATATGCAGGTATAATTGTACTTCACAGCCTGTGCGATATGCCATCAGTGAAATGATGCGCTGGTGGACCTTTCATGTAAATCAGTCACCCCACGGAATGTGCGGAATGTCATCTACTGAGTGCATGTAGCTGGGCTATTCTCTTTTTTATGCACTCCTCATTTCGTCCTCTGCGCCAGTGTTTGGACCCATTGGTGGGTCATGAGAGGCTATAGTAAGTTATGAGATGAATGTGCAAAACATGGCGTACTAAAATGATGAAACAAAAACAACATGCTGCCCAGGATACAGAAATAAAAGTACAACATGATTCATATCTGAAGAGAAGTTAAGTCACGCATAACTAATTACTAAAGGAGTGCACTCTATACATATACAGTGAGCTCCACAAAATATTTTGTCTTGATGTGTTTGTGTTTGGTCTGTGTTTGGTCTTTTAATAACAGCACTTTTATACATAGCCCTGGCATTAGAGGCCGCCATAATGTTTGGGACAAATGACGTTGGGCGTTTCTGATTGGTCAGTCGTGTTCACTTGCTTCCTTAGTGCAATTATAAGGGAGGTTTCAGTATCTAGCCTAGATTCTAGGCTTTTGATTGCCTTTCATAAGTATTGGGACAGTGACACAATTTTTGTTGTTTTGGCTCTGTACTCCCGCACATTGGATTTCAAATGAAACAATGAATATGAAGTTGAAGTGCAAACTGACAGCTTTAACTTGTGGGTATTTACATCCATATCAGCTGAACCTTGTGGGAATTTCACCCATTTTTTATACATGTTCGCCCCATTTCGGGGGATTAAATATAAAAATATCAACTTCCAAGCCCAGACCTGGTTGTGGAAGATGACTCATTGCAATCCAAGGGTTACGTCTGGAACATGAAACAGCGGGAGATGATCCTAACCGCCTGCCCGCCGTGTCCTGTAAAAATACACCCCGTAGAAACGGTTTCATGGCTCTACCACGCCGGTCCCAAAACTCACGGAGGATTGGTCGGTCCACCGAGGGGCTCGCTGAAGACTGCTGAAGTCATGGCGACGAGTGAGGAAGCTCTCCTCCCCACCCCAGCCCTGGGGACGTTCCGGGACCTGGAGGGTGCCTGATCCTTTCAGGACCTTGCTGAATGCATTCACATACAGGCCACCTGCCCCAAAACAAGGCACCCACCACACAAACAGGCCTGAGAACGGCTTCAAGGGCAACCAACGCGGCAGTCCCAAAACCAGAACACTTAAAATAGCAGACCAAGTCAGGATTGTAAAGGGTTATATACTTTTCCACAGTGTTTAGTTTTTCGAATGCATTATTAAATCAATGGGTCATTGCCGCTACTAAATTTCATTTACTACAGTTATATAGACACTTGGGTTTGTATATATGAATTACTGGTCTTCTTTCCTGTTTTCATACAATGAATGAACATCTTTTCTCTGACAGGAAGTAAAAGTGATTTCATTTACATCAGTTGAAAGGAGTCATCTTCTGAGCCCTAAATCAAGCAGGCCTCAAAATGTTACTGTGCAGAACGCTCTAAGGAGACAATGCACAATATTGCACACTGGAGCATATGTCTTGTTAAGTACGGGAATATGTGTTGTGGTGAAAAACAGCTGAAAATGAGGAGGGGGGAAGATGAACATCATGCAGTTTAATGTGAAAGTGAAACACCCGTTTATTCTCTCAGCGGCTGGAGGGCAAAGCCTGGCGGAACGAGCCGGAAGGTCTCAGAGGAAGGCGTGGATGCCGGCTCCTGATGAGTAAGCATGTTCTTAAACACGCACGAGGAGGGCATGCATCTCACAGCTAAATAGATGTGTGTGAGTGTGAATGAGTGTGTGAGTGTGTGTGTGTGTGTGAGTGTGAGAGTGTGTGTGTGAGTGTGTGTGAGTGTGAGAGTGTGTGTGTGTGAGTGTGAGAGTGTGTGCATGTGAGTGTGTGTGTGTACGTGCGTGCGTGGGTGCATGCGTGCATGCGTGTGAGTGTGTGTGTGTGAGTGTGTGTGTGCATGGGTGCGTGCGTGCGTGTGAGTGTGTGTGTGTGCGTGTGAATGTGTGTGTGTGTGTGCGTGCGTGCGAGTGTGTGTGTGTGAGTGTGCGTGCATGCGTGTGAGTGTATGTGTGCGAGTGTGTGTGTGTGTGTGTGAGTGTGTGTGCGTGCGTGTGAGTGTGTGTGTGTGTGTGTGTGTGTGTATGTAAGTGTGTGTGTGAGTTTGAGTGTGCATGTGTGCGGGTGCGTGCGTGCACGTGTGCGTGTGAGTGTGTGTGAGTTTGAGTGTGCATGCGTGCGGGTGCGTGCGTGCGAGTGTGCGTGTGAGTGTGCGTGTGTGAGTGTGTGTGTGTGCGTGCGTGTGCATGCGTGTGAGTGTGTGTGTGTGTGTGAGTGTGAATGTGTGTGTGCGTGTGTGCGTGCAAGTGTGCGTGTGAGTGTGTGTGTGTGTGAGTTTGAGTGTGCGTGCGTGAGTGCGCATGTGTGTGCGTGCGTGCGTGTGAGAGTGTGTGTGTGTGCATGTGTGTGTGAGTGTGCATGTGCGTGTGTGTGTGTGTGTGTATGTGTGTGTGCGCGTGCGTGCGAGTGTGTGTGTGTGTGTGTGAGTGTGTGTGTGTGTGTGTGTGTGAGGCCTTTAGCTCTCGCTCCCTGGAGGATGGGGCAGTGTAATATTGCATTTGGGCTGTCACCCCTGCCAGCTCGCATGCACCCCTCCATCATAACCCCCACCCCAGTCTGCGCACAGTTAATCACTTCCCATTTAAACCATCACCACAGCAGTCGTCACTTCTTAAAACCTTAGTTAAAACCTCACAAGGCATGCTGGCAGATATTTTTAGAATATAGAAGAATAACACGCATTCACAGGTGTAATTACATCATTAGCTTGTATAAATATCTATTCTGCAAGAGTCTAATCACTATTACTATACTTGTCTTTAAGAAGAAATGATGTTATCCCATTTGCGTAAGGAGATATTATTTGTAGCATGACAGATATTGATGGTTTAAATGCATTCGAATCAATTTCATTTAGGAAATTTTATTACAGTGTTCCAGGCTACATCCACTACAGAATAAATAAACCACCATAGTAATTGTAGTTAAGCTTCATTTAATGTTAATATTTCTCACACACGGACACACACATGCATGCACACACACGCACACACAAGCAAAGCATGCACATGCACGCACGTGCACACATGCACATACGAACGCATGCGCACATATGCAAACACACACACACACACACAGATTTCCGTACCGGGGAGCCCGAAGGCCTGTGTGACTCGGACGCGGACTCCAGCCTGCTGTCGATAGCGCACCATCCGCAGCACGGGCAGGTGGGCTGGGGACGGATGGGATAGCATCCCCTCGCTAGCACCAAGCCTGTGCTCCAACCATGCTGGGGCCTGCTCAGGAGAAACTACGGAGACACGGAGGGGACATGGTGAGAATGCCCACAGCCATGCTGCTCTGGGCTTCCTAGCTACTGAACGCTGGGCTCATGCATCACAGGTGTGCAGGTGTGGCAGCTTCAGCTGCTGTAGTACTGAATAAGAGATACCCACTTAAACTGCTTAGCAGCAAAACGAAGGGGTGATGTTGATTTAACTATAATTGCCTGCAGTAAGTAGAAGAATGCTGTATATTTGGTGACAGCGGTTTTTCTAATCAATAAAAAAGGACATGATTGTGTTGAGGGTGAAGGGGGGTGCGCAAAATTGGCAAAATGTTCTTTCAGCACTTCAGTTGAGTGTTATACACGAAACCCAATTCACCATCAGCCCCCTCCTTCTCCGCCTGTTCCTTCACCATCTCCTGCACAGTCTCAGGGAAGCTTCTGTCCCTTCGGAACGAGGAGATTATTTCCAGTTCGGATCTGTTAGGTTTGGCACGGTCAGTGAAATAAAATCCGCTCCGGTAGTCCGGAGCTGGCACAAACTCCTGTGGAGACAGGCAGTTCCAGAGCAGAGAGAAAGAGTGAGAATTCTGCTTTACTTCTGTCATTAAGTCTGCTTATGTCATTTGAAACACAAAAAACACAACTTTAAGGATTTTATGAAACAGTAAAAACAATGATATCATTGTGAGAGAAAACATGAAAGATCTGCCAATGAAAAGCACAATGCAGCGTGTTTAAAAACCCAATTAAATTAAAAGTGCACTATTCATTTTTTACATTTAGGGGAATAAACTTAAAATTAAAAATATAGAATCTTAGGCTGCATTTGTAAATTTAAGGTGATTATCCTTTGAGGTGATTGTCACACGCCAAGCATGACAACACGAAGAGGGAGATGCGGCAGTGCCGGGGAACTGTCTGTCGCATGGAGAGAGAGAGCGCACCCCCACAAACATGAAATAAATTAACACAGTTATGATTTTCGTTTCATTTTATTTTGAGCGCTAAAAAGAAAGGAATCCTCAGCTGGGATGCTGGAGGAGCTGGACCTGGCCGGGAAGGCGGGTCAGCTACAGAGCAGGGAACTGAAAAGCCGCAGTTCTGATTTACTTTATTTTGTCTGTTATTTTAGCTTGATGTTTTAGTTTATTGTTTACGCCCGGAACCCGTGAGGGGGAAGGGTGAAGAGGGCCGTTTATTTAATTTCATGTTTGTGTGTGTGCGCACTGTTTCTCAGTGCGACAGACAACGGTGCTGCCCGGTACTGCCTCCTCTCGCTCCCCGGGGTGTTGGCAATAAAGGAAAACCACTGTTTACTGTCCTGCTCATGGCACTTCTCTACCGCTTGAAGAACTCATCTATCCCACAACACTTTATCAGTGTTGTGCTAACAGGTGTGTGGGTGTGTTTGAGTCCTTACGGGTGTGTGTGGTAAGAGTCAAAACAGGACGGTGGTGCTGGGTGTGTTTGAGTCATTACGGGTGTGTGTGGTAAGAGTAGGAACAGGATGGTGGTGCTGGGTGTGTCTGAGTCCTTACGGGTGTGTGGGGTAAGAGTCAAAACAGGACGGTGGTGCTGGGTGTGTCTGAGTCCTTACGGGTGTGTGGGGTAAGAGTAGGAACAGGGCGATGGTGCTGGGTGTGTCTGAGTCCTTACGGGTGTGTGGGGTAAGAGTCGGAACAGGACGGTGGTGCTGGGTGTGTTTGAGTACTTACGGGTGTGTGTGGTAAGAGTCGGAACAGGACGGTGGTGCTGGGTGTGTGGGGTAACAGTCGGAACAGGACGGTGGTGCTGGGTGTGTTTGAGTCCTTTCGGGTGTGTGGGGTAACAGTCGGAACAGGACGGTGGTGCTGGGTGTGTGGGGTAACAGTCGGAACAGGACGGTGGTGCTGGGTGTGTTTGAGTCCTTACGGGTGTGTGTGGTAAGAGTCGGAACCGGACGGTGGTGCTGGGTGTGTTTGAGTTCTTACGGGTGTGTGTGGTAAGAGTCGGAACAGGACGGTGGTGCTGGGTGTGTTTGAGTCCTTACGGGTGTGTGTGGTAAGAGTCAGGACAGGATGGTGGTGCTGGGTGTGTTTGAGTCCTTACGGGTGTGTGTGGTAAGAGTCGGAACAGGACGGTGGTGCTGGGTGTGTGTGGTAAGAGTCAGAACAGGACGGTGGTGCTGGGTGTGTTTGAGTCCTTACGGGTGTGTGTGGTAAGAGTCGGAACAGGACGGTGGTGCTGGGTGTGTTTGAGTCCTTACGGGTGTGTGTGGTAACAGTCAGAACAGGACAGTAGTGCTGGGTGTGTTTGAGTCCTTACGGGTGTGTGTGGTAAGAGTCGGAACAGGACGGTGGTGCTGGGTGTGTTTGAGTCCTTACGGGTGTGTGTGGTAACAGTCGGAACAGGACGGTGGTGCTGGGTGTGTGGGGTAACAGTCGGAACAGGACGGTGGTGCAGGGTGTGTTTCAGTCCTTACGGTGTGTGTGGTAAGAGTCGGAACAGGACGGTGGTGCTGGGTGTGTTTGAGTCCTTACGGGTGTGTGTGGTAACAGTCGGAACAGGACGGTAGTGCTGGGTGTGTTTGAGTCCTTACGGGTGTGTGGGGTAACAGTCGGAACAGGACGGTGGTGCTGGGTGTATTTGAGTCCTTACGAGTGTGTGGGGTAACAGTCGGAACAGGACAGTGGTGTTGGGTGTGTGTGGTAAGAGTCGGAACAGGACGGTGGTGCTGGGTGTGTTTGAGTCCTTACGGGTGTGTGTGGTAACAGTCGAAACAGGACAGTAGTGCTGGGTGTGTTTCAGTCCTTACGGGTGTGTGGGGTAACAGTCGGAACAGGACGGTGGTGCTGGGTGTGTGTGGTAAGAGTCGTAACAGGACGGTGGTGCTGGGTGTGTTTGAGTCCTTACGGGTGTGTGTGGTAACAGTCGAAACAGGACGGTGGTGCTGGGTGTGTTTGAGTCCTTACGGGTGTGTGTGGTAAGAGTCAGAACAGGACGGTGGTGCTGGGTGTGTTTGAGTCCTTACGGGTGTGTGTGGTAACTGTCAGAACAGGACGGTGGTGCTGGGTGTGTTTGAGTCCTTACGGGTGTGTGGGGTAACAGTCGGAACAGGACGGTGGTGCTGGGTGTGTTTGAGTCCTTACAGGTGTGTGGGGTAACAGTCGGAACAGGACGGTGGTGCTGGGTGTGTTTGAGTCCTTACGGGTGTGTGGGGTAACAGTCGGAACAGGACGGTGGTGCTGGGTGTGTTTGAGTCCTTACGGGTGTGTGGGGTAACAGTCGGAACAGGACGGTGGTGCTGGGTGTGTTTGAGTCCTTACTGGTGTGTGGGGTAACAGTCGGAACAGGACGGTGGTGCTGGGTGTGTTTGAGTCCTTACGGGTGTGTGGGGTAACAGTCGGAACAGGACGGTGGTGCTGGGTGTGTGTGGCAACAGTCGGAACAGGACAGTGGTGCTGGGTGTGTTTGAGTCCTTACGGGTGTGTGGGGTAACAGTCGGAACAGGACGGTGGTGCTGGGTGTGTTTGAGTCCTTACGGGTGTGTGGGGTAACAGTCGGAACAGGACGGTGGTGCTGGGTGTGTGTGGCAACAGTCGGAACAGGACAGTGGTGCTGGGTGTGTTTGAGTCCTTACGGGTGTGTGGTAAAAGTCGGAACAGGACGGTGGTGCTGGGTGTGTTTGAGTCCTTACGGGTGTGTGGTAAAAGTCGGAACAGGACGGTGGTGCTGGGTGTGTTTGAGTCCTTACGGGTGTGTGGGGTAACAGTCGGAAGAGGACGGTGGTGCTGGGTGTGTTTGAGCCCTTACGGGTGTGTGTGGTAACAGTCGGAACAGGACGGTGGTGCTGGGTGTGTTTGAGTCCTTACGGGTGTGTGTGGTAAGAGTCGGAACAGGACGGTGGTGCTGGGTGTGTTTGAGTCCTTACGGGTGTGTGGGGTAACAGTCGGAACAGGACGGTGGTGCTGGGTGTGTGTGGTAAGAGTCGGAACAGGACGGTGGTGCTGGGTGTGTTTGAGTCCTTACGGGTGTGTGTGGTAACAGTCGGAACAGGACGGTGGTGCTGGGTGTGTGTGGTAAGAGTCGGAACAGGACGGTGGTGCTGGGTGTGTTTGAGTCCTTACGGGTGTGTGGGGTAACAGTCGGAACAGGACGGTGGTGCTGGGTGTGTTTGAGTCCTTACGGGTGTGTGTGGTAACAGTCGGAACAGGACGGTGGTGCTGGGTGTGTTTGAGTCCTTACGGGTGTGTGGGGTAACAGTCGGAACAGGACGGTGGTGCTGGGTGTGTTTGAGTCCTTACTGGTGTGTGGGGTAACAGTCGGAACAGGACGGTGGTGCTGGGTGTGTTTGAGTCCTTACGGGTGTGTGGGGTAACAGTCGGAACAGGACGGTGGTGCTGGGTGTGTGTGGCAACAGTCGGAACAGGACAGTGGTGCTGGGTGTGTTTGAGTCCTTACGGGTGTGTGGGGTAACAGTCGGAACAGGACGGTGGTGCTGGGTGTGTTTGAGTCCTTACGGGTGTGTGGGGTAACAGTCGGAACAGGACGGTGGTGCTGGGTGTGTGTGGCAACAGTCGGAACAGGACAGTGGTGCTGGGTGTGTTTGAGTCCTTACGGGTGTGTGGTAAAAGTCGGAACAGGACGGTGGTGCTGGGTGTGTTTGAGTCCTTACGGGTGTGTGGTAAAAGTCGGAACAGGACGGTGGTGCTGGGTGTGTTTGAGTCCTTACGGGTGTGTGGGGTAACAGTCGGAAGAGGACGGTGGTGCTGGGTGTGTTTGAGCCCTTACGGGTGTGTGTGGTAACAGTCGGAACAGGACGGTGGTGCTGGGTGTGTTTGAGTCCTTACGGGTGTGTGTGGTAAGAGTCGGAACAGGACGGTGGTGCTGGGTGTGTTTGAGTCCTTACGGGTGTGTGGGGTAACAGTCGGAACAGGACGGTGGTGCTGGGTGTGTGTGGTAAGAGTCGGAACAGGACGGTGGTGCTGGGTGTGTTTGAGTCCTTACGGGTGTGTGTGGTAACAGTCGGAACAGGACGGTGGTGCTGGGTGTGTGTGGTAAGAGTCGGAACAGGACGGTGGTGCTGGGTGTGTTTGAGTCCTTACGGGTGTGTGGGGTAACAGTCGGAACAGGACGGTGGTGCTGGGTGTGTTTGAGTCCTTACGGGTGTGTGTGGTAACAGTCGGAACAGGACGGTGGTGCTGGGTGTGTTTGAGTCCTTACGGGTGTGTGGGGTAACAGTCGGAACAGGACGGTGGTGCTGGGTGTGTTTGAGTCCTTACGGGTGTGTGGGGTAACAGTCGGGACAGGACGGTGGTGCTGGGAACCGCAGGCTGATGCTGGAGAGCGGACTCGGTGAGCAGGGCCTCCTCCTTCAGTGGCACCCCTGGGCGCAGCGGGCACTGGTGCCCTCCAGCGGTCAGCCTGCCCTCGTCATCAAACACCCGCATGATGCAGCTTCCTGAAGGGAAGACCCAACGATGGGGGACAGGGGAACTGGCTATGCTCTTTACCAATGAGACTGGGCAGTGGAGGGCTATCCAGGATCTTTGGTGTACGTTTTCCAAATATATTGATGGTAATTGCATACTAAGGGGTTTTCTTAATCATTTTTTTCTGTATGTGGAGAGATATTCTACCTGGAAACAGAAAATAAATTTTCGCAGCACTGACGGGTATCGTCTGAACAGATGTTTTAGGCCAACCTATCAAAAGCAGCTCTCCAGTGTCAACACAGACGGTTTGCACTTGCAACAGCAGCAGCATGTTGGGGTCAAAGGTCATCTGGCTGCTTGGATTCACGGTCAGGTGAAAGTGGAACTGTGGGCTCCTGGCTGGAGAGCTGAGGTCTGGGAGAGCCACGATGTCAGGCAGGTCCTCAAACGCTGAGCGCAGGAACCGGCCTATCACCTGCAAGTGGTCCACACCGACAGAACCAGGATAAACACACAAACCATCACTGATGGGGACTTTATAACAGCACTTTCCAGTGAATAAGGCATAAACCTGGCCCCATAAACCTGGCCTAACTTCTAACATTTGTCCAGTTTAATTTTGGCAGTTGCTGAACTCGCCAATTTGTTCCGGAAGAAATAAAAAAAACTGCACTTGCATTTAATTGTGAGACAAAGTTAACAACACGTATTGATTGAATTTAGCCCGACTGAAAATAGGCACTGGCTAAGTTCATGACTTAAACGTAGCAAAGAGGCCTACCTTTATAATGGTGGCATTGTCAGGGATGTAATGAACTGAGTCAATATATAGGTCAAAAGGCTGTTGGACAGTGGATTGGTGAGGAACAGAGAGTGAAGGATTGTGGGCGGTCCAGGGGGGATACAGAAATGAAGATTCTTCAGAAGACAGATTACTGTGAATCAGGAAGCAAATACACTTTTTCATTAATAAAATTAACAGAATCTACAGACCTCAACACCACTGCAGCTTTTCCATATTGGTAATTCAGAACAATCATGCAACCAGACTCACAAAATGAGAAAAGAAAAAACTGAAGCAGTTACTTTGGGTTTCATAAATCAGACGTTCAAACCCTAAGCATAAACTACTAAACATTTTTTTTTTTCATTTTGGTGTACACACACATTTTATTTTGGGTTTTAATACTGGAAATAAAAAAGCTCTAATGGGATAACTAATTCTCTCCCAAGGTCTTGACTACCAATGCAGTCTGATTTTAATGGAAATGAGCTGTACACAAGACATGCATTCAGTTTCTTTTATTTATCGTTAAAATTCACTTAATTGTTTAAAAGAACAATTACTATTGACTTATTTAGGATGACTAAATTAGTCTATACAATGACATGGCATGGATATTCACCAACATGGCTTTTTCCTGTTGTAGTTGCATGTTGACTTGGGAGTGAAAGTTCAGACCTGTTCTTTTTCATATTGTATCAAATAAAAATTGTGACCTCAAGCCCATTAAAAATAACATCAGGAATAGAAAAGAAAAATCAGAACTTTTAAAATTTTTTAAGTATTTATTTCCGCTCACCCCACAGTTTTTTCCAAGCTTGGGGCTTCTTTGGAAGGGTCAAAAACAGCAACCTGGATTTCAGACCCCAGCTGCAAGAGGCCTACGATGACATGATGACCCACAAACAGGATCTTCATAACCAGACAAATAAAAATGCTTACCATTGCATAACTAGCCATTTCTCACTAAAACATCCCTCCTGTCTCATATCTCTCACTAAAACATCCCTCCTGTCTCATATCTCTCACTAAAACACCCCTCCTGTCTCATATCTCTTACTAAAACATCCCTCCTGTCTCATATCTCACTAAAACATCCCTCCTGTCTCATATCTCTCACTAAAACATCCCTCCTGTCTCATATCTCTCACTAAAACACCCCTCCTGTCTCATATCTCTTACTAAAACATCCCTCCTGTTTCATATCTCACTAAAACATCCCTCCTGTTTCATTTCTCGCACTAAAACACCACTCCTGTCTCATATCTCTCACTAAAACATCCCTCCTGTCTCATATCTCTCACTAAAACATCCCTCCTGTTTCATATCTCTCACTAAAACATCCCTCCTGTCTCATATCTCACTAAAACATCCCTCCTGTTTCATATCTCTCACTAAAACATCCCTCCTGTCTCATATCTCTCACTAAAACATCCCTCCTGTCTCATATCTCTCACTAAAACATCCCTCCTGTTTCATATCTCTCACTAAAACATCCCTCATGTCTCATATCTCTCACTAAAACATCCCTCCTGTTTCATACCTCTCACTAAAACATCCCTCCTGTTTCATATCTCTCACTAAAACATCCCTCCTGTCTCATATCTCTCACTAAAACATCCCTCCTGTTTCATATCTCTTACTAAAACATCCCTCCTGTTTCATATCTCTCACTAAAACATCCCTCCTGTTTCATATCTCTTACTAAAACATCCCTCCTGTTTCATATCTCTCACTAAAACATCCCTCCTGTCTCATATCTCACTAAAACATCCCTCCTGTTTCATATCTCTCACTAAAACATCCCTCCTGTCTCATATCTCTCACTAAAACATCCCACCTGTCTCATATCTCTCACTAAAACATCCCTCCTGTTTCATATCTCTCACTAAAACATCCCTCCTGTCTCATATCTCTCACTAAAACATCCCTCCTGTCTCATATCTCTCACTAAAACATCCCTCCTGTTTCATATCTCTCACTAAAACATCCCTCCTGTCTCATATCTCTCACTAAAACATCCCTCCTGTTTCATATCTCTCACTAAAACATCCCTCCTGTCTCATATCTCACTAAAACATCCCTCCTGTTTCATATCTCTCACTAAAACATCCCTCCTGTCTCATATCTCTCACTAAAACATCCCTCCTGTCTCATATCTCTCACTAAAACATCCCTCCTGTCTCATATCTCACTAAAACATCCCTCCTGTTTCATATCTCTCACTAAAACATCCCTCCTGTCTCATATCTCTCACTAAAACATCCCTCCTGTCTCATATCTCTCACTAAAACATCCCTCCTGTCTCATATCTCTCACTAAAACATCCCTCCTGTTTCATACCTCTCACTAAAACATCCCTCCTGTTTCATATCTCTCACTAAAACATCCCTCCTGTCTCATATCTCTCACTAAAACATCCCTCCTGTTTCATATCTCTTACTAAAACATCCCTCCTGTTTCATATCTCTCACTAAAACATCCCTCCTGTTTCATATCTCTTACTAAAACATCCCTCCTGTTTCATATCTCTCACTAAAACATCCCTCCTGTCTCATATCTCACTAAAACATCCCTCCTGTTTCATATCTCTCACTAAAACATCCCTCCTGTCTCATATCTCTCACTAAAACATCCCACCTGTCTCATATCTCTCACTAAAACATCCCTCCTGTTTCATATCTCTCACTAAAACATCCCTCCTGTTTCATATCTCTCACTAAAACATCCCTCCTGTTTCATATCTCTCACTAAAACATATCTCCTGTCTCATATTTCTCACTAAAACATCTCTCCTGTTTCATATCTCTTACTAAAACATCCCTCCTGTTTCATATCTCTCACTAAAACATCCTTCCTGTTTCATATCTCTTACTAAAACATCCCTCCTGTTTCATATCTCTCACTAAAACATCCCTCCTGTTTCATTTCTCTCACTAAAACATCCCTCCTGTTTCATTTCTCTCACTAAAACATCACTCCTGTCTCATATCTCTCACTAAAACATCCCTCCTGTCTCATATCTCTCACTAAAACATCCCTCCTGTCTCATATCTCTCACTAAAACATCCCTCCTGTCTCATATCTCTCACTAAAACATCCCTCCTGTCTCATATCTCTCACTAAAACATCCCTCCTGTTTCATATCTCACTAAAACATCCCTCCTGTTTCACACCTCTCACTAAAACATCCCTCCTGTCTCATATCTCTTACTAAAACATCCCTCCTGTCTCATATCTCACTAAAACATCCCTCCTGTTTCATATCTCTCACTAAAACATCCCTCCTGTCTCATATCTCTCACTAAAACATCCCTCCTGTCTCATATCTCTCACTAAAACATCCCTCCTGTCTCATATCTCTTACTAAAACATCCCTCCTGTCTCATATCTCTCACTAAAACATCCCTCCTGTTTCATATCTCTCACTAAAACATCCCTCCTGTCTCATATCTCTCACTAAAACATCCCTCCTGTCTCATATCTCTCACTAAAACATCCCTCCTGTTTCATATCTCTCACTAAAACATCCCTCCTGTCTCATATCTCTCACTAAAACATCCCTCCTGTCTCATATCTCTCACTAAAACATCCCTCCTGTCTCATATCTCTCACTAAAACATCCCTCCTGTTTCATCTCTCACTAAAACATCCCTCCTGTCTCATATCTCACTAAAACATCCCTCCTGTTTCATATCTCTCACTAAAACATCACTCTTGTTTCATATCTCTCACTAAAACATCCCTCCTGTCTCATATCTCTCACTAAAACATCCCTCCTGTCTCATATCTCTCACTAAAACATCCCTCCTGTTTCATCTCTCACTAAAACATCCCTCCTGTCTCATATCTCACTAAAACATCCCTCCTGTCTCATATCTCTCACTAAAACACCCCTCCTGTCTCATATCTCTCACTAAAACATCCCTCCTGTCTCATATCTCTCACTAAAACATCCCTCCTGTCTCATATCTCACTAAAACATCCCTCCTGTCTCATATCTCACTAAAACATCCCTCCTGTTTCATATCTCTCACTAAAACATCCCTCCTGTTTCATATCTCTCACTAAAACATCCCTCCTGTCTCATATCTCTCACTAAAACATCCCTCCTGTCTCATATCTCTCACTAAAACATCCCTCCTGTTTCATATCTCTCACTAAAACATCCCTCCTGTCTCATATCTCTCACTAAAACACCCCTCCTGTTTCATATCTCACTAAAACATCCCTCCTGTCTCATATCTCTCACTAAAACATCCCTCCTGTCTCACATCTCTCACTAAAACATCCCTCCTGTCTCATATCTCTCACTAAAACATCCCTCCTGTTTCATATCTCTCACTAAAACATCCCTCCTGTCTCATATCTCTCACTAAAACATCCCTCCTGTTTCATATCTCTCACTAAAACATCCCTCCTGTCTCATATCTCACTAAAACATCCCTCCTGTTTCACATATCTCACTAAAACATCCCTCCTGTCTCATATCTCTCACTAAAACATCCCTCCTGTCTCATATCTCTCACTAAAACATCCCTCCTGTTTCACATCTCTCACTAAAACATCCCTCCTGTTTCATAAAGAAAGAGCAAAAAACATTTGGTGGGATTGCTTCATGGGAGGGACAGTGCGCTCAGTTTGAAAAAGATTTGGGAAAATGGCTGATCAAAGCCTTTCAGATTCTAGGCAGTGTGCTGTAGCTGTAAGAAAAGGCCAGCAGGCTGCCGAGATATATAGCCAGAAGTAGTGAGTATAAAGCCCAGGAAGTTGACTTATCCAGAGTTAGACTTATCTTACACATTTGTTAGACCACACTTGAAGTATTGTGTGAAGTTCTGGGGATTGTACTACAAGAAAGATATAGAGGCTCTGGAAAAATTTCAAAGAAGAGCGACAAAATTGATTCCTGGTATGAAAGATAAAAGCTATAAAGAAAGACTTAAAATGCTTAACCTCTTCAAGCTTAGTAAAATGTGACTTAGGGGTGATTTGACTGAGGCTTTTAAATTCATAAAGGGGATTAACAAAGTTAACTACAAAAGATTCTTCAGGTTGAGTTCTGTTAGTAGAACGAGAGGACATAAATGGAAATTAACGAAAGGTAAATTCCATACAGACATTAGGAAGCATTTTTTCCACGCAGAGAGTAGTCAACTGTGTGGAATAGCTTGCCAGGTCATGTAGTAGTTTAAATTTTAAAAAATTTTATCAAAGGTCACTGCTCTTAGCTGTTTGATTAATGGGTGACAACTCATTAATTGCAAAAAACAACCCGTGTGCATATATTGTACATATAGTGTGTGAAATAGCATAAATTAACATCACATAATCAATGTAGTATCAACTGCACTTGAATAAAGAGGTTTGGAATGAACAGCGTGAGTGATTGTGGAGAGGTGTATGCTTATTACAAAATAAATACAAAAAGTTGAAGGAAATTCTATGGTAAGATCCAACCACTTCATTACTCATTGGAGCCAGAGGAAAGGTTTGGCTAAAGAAGGCCATCACTGCTACTTGCTTTTCTGTGCGAGTCTGTGCCATTTACCCCTGGAGAGTGTGTGTTTTAAGGTCTGAGAACCACAAAAAGAAAGACCTTACTTTGCTTTCTTCAATTGTAAACTTTCAATCATCATAGTTCATCATAATCACCAGTCAAAATATGAAGGAAATGGGCAATAATTCTCCCATTCATGCTTTTAGATGAAAGGCCTTTTACTGAGATGAAGATGGCTTGATTAAACAGCAAAGTAAAATCACTGAAGGGAAAAACATTGGCAGAGATTGAAGGAAAAAAGCACAGTTCCAATGCAAGAGAAGCAGAGTCAATGAAAGGCCACAGTACCATGTAGTGCTGACTCCTGTGGAAAGGGTCCACAAAGAAACCTTAAACATAAATGACACACATGAGCTATTAGTGCACCTGCCCGGTCCTAGGTGAGAGGACAGAGGGACAGTGTAAGCAGGTGTTTCTCTCAGAGCTCTCTCACCTTGTGTCTGATCTGTTAAACCCTGGAATGTCGTCTGCCACACCCCCCTGCTGCAGGTGAATCCAAGCCCGCTGAATGTCAGCCGTGAGCAGGTGGCTGGCATGGACCAACAGCACCTGAACAGGAGGAACGTGCACGTGTCAGTACCAGAAGCACAGGCCCCTTCCATCTGGCCAAAGCAGGTTTGAGCTGTCCCAGAGGGCCAGGCTCCCAGCCCTGGCTTGTTCTGGCCCAGTCAGAATTTGATTCTGGACTGTCAGTACATAACAGCAGAGAAATCTCGTGCTTTCGCTGGATAAGCCACCCAAGAGCCACAAAATAGGCTAATTTCAGCTCTCTCATGCCCAAGCTATTTCGTGGCTGGAGGCCTTGTTTTCAGGAGGAGAAGAGATGTATTGGTGCCTCTCTCGTGCTCTGGGTAAATTCAGGGCTGGAGTGGGTGTTTTGAGTAGGGAGGGGAGAAGATGATTTAGATACCTCTCTCATGCCTGGGTAAATTCAGGGCTAGAGTGGGTGTTTTGAGTAGGGATCAGTGGGGGGAGGTGATTTAGATTCCTCTCTCATGCCTGGGTAAATTCAGGGCTGGAGTGGATGTTTTGTGTAGGGATGGGGGGGGAGATGATTTAGATACCTCTCTCATGCCTGGGTAATTTAGGGCTGGAGTAGGTGTTTTGTGTAGGGAGGGGAGAAGATGATTTAGATACCTCTCCCATGCCTGGGTAAATTCAGGGCTGGAGTGGGTGTTTTGAGTAGAGAGGGGGGAGATGATTTAGATACCTCTCCCATGCCTGGGTAAATTCAGGGCTAGAGTAGGTGTTTTGAGTAGGGAGGGGGGGAGATGATTTAGATACCTCTCTCATGCCTGGGTAAATTCAGGGCTATAGTGGGTGTTTTGAGTAGGGAGGGGGGGGAGATGATTTAGATTCCTCTCTCATGCCTGGGTAAATTCAGGGCTGGAGTGGGTGTTTTGTGTAGGGAGTGGAGAAGATGATTTAGATACCTCTCTCATGCCTGGGTAATCGCAGGCAGAAAGCAGATCCTTCCGGAGCAGCAGCAGCAGGGTGAGGCAGAAATCCTCCATCACTCTCCTGCTCCCATCCTGCATGAAGAGCTGATCCCAGACCAGCAGGACCGCAGGCAGGTCCAGCACACCCACCAAGCCCTGGAAGAGGACATTTCAACCTGACCATCTCCACATGGACCCACCAAGCCCTAGGAGAGGACATCTCAGCATGACCATCTCCACAGGGACCCACCAAACCCTGGAAGAGGACATCTCAGTGTGACCATCTCCACGGGGACCCACCAAACCCTGGGAGAGAACATCTCAGTGTGACCATCTCCACGGGGACCCACCAAGCCCTGGGAAAGGACATCTCAGTGTGACCATCTCCACGGGGACCCACCAAGCCCTGGGAAAGGACATCTTGCAATGCACTTTGTCTTTGTTTCATACACAGCTTTCATGAATTTTATGATGTAATGATAATATTTAATTTCACCTCCAACTATTGCAACAAAACGCGCACTGCTTGCTGACAGTTTTCTATGGTAAGGGTGCTACTCTGATTTTAAGACCAACACAGAGAGACTGGCCTCAGCTGAAGACTGAATTTACATGTACATTAAAAACCCATTTGAAATTGGTACTTTACCTCTCCAATCCATTTGCGAAGGAAGACTGCAGGATTCTCCAGGAGCTTCCTAGTGGCGGCCAGGTGTCCGTTGGATGTGCCGGTGATGCCCAGAGCTTCCAGAACCTTCTCCCTCTCTCGTGCCAGACACTCAATAGCATAATCCTGACACAAGCACACACAGACCTTAATTTCTTGCCAGTCCATATTTCACATAAAACATAGTGCACTTTCGTATTTCACATAAAACACTATTCTGCAGGACTTTCAAAGTACACAAAGGGATCTCCTAGTTTAACAGACCGTATAGCATGTATGTGATTGCGGTTATCAAGTTTAATGGATACATATTCAGTGAAGCTAAGTCAATACAATCCTGTAGGTTTAATAGGAGCATGCAGCCATTGAAACTGGGCTGTGTTCCAACAGCATGTGTCAGTGGTTTGCTGACCACGGCATTCACTATAAGTAAATAATAAAAACAGTTTGAAAAGTAAAATGTAGCATCCAGATTTATTTGTATGCAAATCTAAGCAAAAATGTTTCCTGAATCCACACGTACAATATATGGTACAATTACAAAACAGGAAGTGTCACAGAATTAATTTAAAACTAAAGCATACTGCACAGGAGACTGCACTGCACTAGAAACACACAGGAGACTGCACTAGAAACACACAGGAGACTGCACTAGAAACACACATTAGACTGCACTAGAAACACACATTAGACTGCACTAGAAACACACAGTAGACTGCACTAGAAACACAGGAGACTGCACTGCACTAGAAACACAGGAGACTGCACTAGAAACACACAGTAGACTGCACTAGAAACACACAGTAGACTGCACTAGAAACACAGGAGACTGCACTGCACTAGAAACACACAGTAGACTGCACTAGAAACACACAGTAGACTGCACTAGAAACACAGGAGACTGCACTGTACTATAAACACACAGGAGACTGCATTACACTAGAAACACACAGGAGACTGCACTGCACTAGAAACACACAGTAGACTGCACTGTACTATAAACACACAGTAGACTGCACTGTACTAGAAACACACAGTAGACTGCACTACACTAGAAACACACTGAGTTTTATACTGTGGCCATGGCCTGTGCAGTGAATGAACCTTGGGGTCCAGGAGTGTGTTGGTGGAGGCGCAGTGCTGTAAGTGAGTGTGGAGATTGGGGTCCTGCTCCTGCAGACGCCTCATCACAGACTCGCCCATGGCCAGGACCTCCTCTGCGCTCGGAAAAAGCCTCTGAGTCAGCAGGTGCAGGTACATGGACAGCTCGTAGCAGTGTTCGGCTGACCGGAACAAAGAAGCTCGCGGTTAAAGTGATTCTGTCCGCAGTGGAGAGTCACCCATTCCTCCCCCCGGTCTCTCGCTGAACTGTGGCTGCACACACCACACTTTTTTTCTCTTTGTGAGGGGATGGGAGGTGCAGTTTGTAACCTGCAGTTGTAACAGCAAGCAGCGCACTGCTTCAAAGTGTTTCAGTTTGTAGCCTCGGGGCGTACAAATGCAAGCTTCACCGACTGACTGTTTCAGCCGAAGCACCGTCACGACGGAGGCGGAGCCGCTGCATTAGAAATTTACCGGCTGAAATGGCTCCCTGCAGCTGTTCCTATGCGGCTGCATCATACCGCCTGAAATGGCTGCCTGCAGCTGTTCCTATGCGGCTGCATCATACCGCCTGAAATGGCTCCCTGCAGCTGTTCCTATGCGGCTGCATCATACCGCCTGAAATGGCTGCCTTCATCTGTTCCTATGTGGCTGCATCATACCGCCTGAAATGGCTGCCTGCAGCTGTTCCTATGCGGCTGCATCATACCGCCTGAAATGGCTGCCTGCAGCTGTTCCTATGCGGTTGCATCATACCGCCTGAAATGGCTGCCTGCAGCTGTTCCTATGCGGCTGCATCATACCGCCTGAAATGGCTGCCTTCAGCTGTTCCTATGGGATTTTAAAACCATTCCCCAGTTCGCTGCTGCAGACATTGGCAGAAGTTAAAATAAAAACACAAGGTCACACTGCGAGCCTGAAACATGTCCTTTTATGTTTTTCCTTTATGATGGGCTGTAAAGCACATGCTCTCCTGGGCTCAAGTACAGTACCTTTGGTGGCGGTCTGTTGAAATGCAATCTGGAGGGGAAACAGCCAGTGGACGAGGCAAGGCTGGTACACCCCACTGTGCACATATAGAATATTCAAGGCCTTACAGCTCTCACTGATCATCCGCTCACTAGTGGCAAAAGCCTGCATGCAAGGGGTTTGTTCATAGGCCTGAAAAAACATGAAAAAGCACAAGGTAAAGGTATTGAGCAGTGTCTGTTAATATGTGGTTAGCCCTGAGTCTGATTATTAATCAAATTATGATTCAAAGGTAACTTTCGTAAAATCCGAAGTGGTGGTTTCAGTATGATAGAAAGAGTGGCAGGGAGGCTGATCCTTTTAAAGCACTGGTCTGCAGCATTATGACAAATCCTACAGTCTCACTGCTCAGTTCTGCCGGTGCAGGATCCTACAGCTGGCACCCAGGAGCAGCAGCAGGGTTACTGTGTGGATCAGCTGGCAGAGTGCTCTAACACAGTTACTGTATGGATAAGTTGGCAGAGTGCTCTAACACAGTTACTGTATGGATAAGTTGGCAGAGTGCTCTAACACAGTTACTGTATGGATAAGTTGGCAGAGTGCTCTAACACAGTTACTGTATGGATAAGTTGGCAGAGTGCTCTAACACAGTTACTGTATGGATAAGTTGGCAGAGTGCTCTAACACAGTTACTGTATGGATAAGTTGGCAGAGTGCTCTAACACAGTTACTGTATGGATAAGTTGGCAGAGTGCTCTAACACAGTTACTGTGTGGATCAGCTGGCAGAGTCCTCTAACACAGCTATTGTGTGGATCAGCTGGCAGAATCCTCTAACACAGTTACTGTGTGGATCAGCTGGCAGAGTCCTCTCACACAGCTATTGTGTGGATCAGCTGGCAGAATCCTCTAACACAGTTACTGTGTGGATCAGTTGGCAGAGTGCTCTAACACAGTTACTGTGTGAATCAGCTGGCAGACTGCTCTAACACAGTTACAGTGTGGATCAGCCGGAAGAATTCTCTAACATAGTTACTGTGTGGATCAGTTCATATAGAATGACAATGTTCCATTAGAGCTACAAGAGCCAAATCTGCAGTCAGAGTGGGAGGCAAGCTCAGTGTGATTGGGTATAATATGCATTTAACCCTGAGAGGCTCCCTGTATCAACCCTTCAGAGACACTGGAATGGATGTACCGAATGCAGATCCACTCGCAAGACTTCATGTTCGCTAAGCATTACTGAAACACGGCTACAGCAGGAACACTGCAGTAACAGTGACTAACACAGGAACACTGCAGTAACAGTGACTAACACAGGAACACTGCAGTAACAGTGACTCACACAGAAACACTGCAGTAACAGTGACTGATGGTGGGAACACTGCAGTAACAGTGACTAACACAGAAACATTGCAGTAACAGAGACTAACACAGAAACACTGCAGTAACAGTGACTCACACAGAAACACTGCAATAACAGTGACTAACACAGGAACACTGCAGTAACAGTGACTAACACAGGAACACTGCAGTAACAGTGACTAACACAGAAACACTGCAGTAACAGTGACTCACACAGGAACACTGCAGTAACAGTGGCTAATGCAGGAACACTGCAGTAACAGTGACTCACACAGGAACACTGCAGTAACAGTGACTAACACAGGGACACTGCAGTAACAGTGACTCACACAGGAACACTGCAGTAACAGTGACTAACACAGGAACACTGCAGTAACAGTGACTAACACAGGAACACTGCAGTAACAGTGACTAACACAGGAACACTGCAGTAACAGTGACTAACACAGGAACACTGCAGTAACAGTGACTCACACAGGAACACTGCAGTAACAGTGACTAACACAGGAACACTGCAGTAACAGAGACTAACACAGGAACACGGCAGTAACAGTGACTAACACAGGAACACAGCAGTAACAGTGATTGATGGTGGGAACACTGCAGTAACAGTGACTCACACAGGAACACTGCAGTAACAGTGACTCACACAGGAACACTGCAGTAACAGTGACTAACACAGGGACACTGCCGTAACAGTGACTCATACAGGAACACAGCAGTAACAGTGGCTAACACAGGAACAATGCATAACAGTGACTAACATAGAAACACTGCAGTAACAGTGACTGATGGTGGGAACACTGCAGTAACTGTGACTTACACAGGGACACTGCAGTAACAGTGACTAATAGCACTCTCTGGGCATGCTCCGATGACCTCACCTCCACCACAGCATTCTCAATTAGGCCTGAGACAGGAGAGTGAGTGGCGCTTCTCAGTTTCAGAGTGGCCACTCTGCGCTCCACAGCCCGGCCAAACCGCTCCCTCTCCCTCCTCTCCAGGCTCCTGCAGAGCAAGCACACAAACGCTGAGGCACGCTGAGGCTCTGAGAGCCCCAGGATCAGATTCAGCTCAGCCATTTCCTCTGAGGATTGCAGACATTCTATTGGTTCGCACAAGTCAGAGATTGACAACAAATTGCAGGTTGACTCATTGTGGGGTACATAAAGCCATCTAACCAGTGAGTGAGTTCCAGTTCTTGTATGACTTGTGTTTAATTAGAGTCTAGTTGTATCCTAAAATACCACCAAAATAAACTGAAATAATCAAGCTGTAATGTCTGATTATCATTGCTAAGTCAATGTTACTAAGATTCTAACAATTGAACTCTCGTGGCATAAACCTTGCTGAAAATGGATAACTGACATGTTTTTACAGGGAATTACAATTTACAAGGTCATTCAGTCTGTGATTCATTTTAGTCTGAATCTCCAGCTTTCAGTTCAACTCCCAGAGGGTAATGGAGTGCAGAGTTCTACGGTACAGGATAATGTTATCATGCTCACCAGGTGGAGTCAGAACTGAACGGCTGTAACCTCAGCAGCTTCTCTAACCACACAGATCTGCGCAGGGAGACTGTCAGCATCCGGCCACCGAGCCTCTTGCACACTTCCTGCATTCGTCCAGGGTCAGAGGTCAGCACCATGGAGATGGCCCCTCCCAGCACCTCGCTCTCCACGCAGTGTAACAGCCGGGGTGTAGGGCTGGCACACTGCACCCCTGGCTCTGCAGTAACACACATTCACTTCCGCTCTCATGCTCCTGTCTTTCCTTGCTTCTGTCCAACACCTCCCCAATTTATACACAAACTTTCATATCTCGGTCATGCTCACCAAAATCACCAGGGAACCGTCCACACACCAGCCCAAGCTGAGTCTCTTCAGATGATACAGACATGCAACATACATAACGCTAACTCAGAAAAAACGCTCTCTCTTGAATCCAGCACCCTAACCCCCTTGCCAGGTCAATAAGAATCTCAGACGCACATTTGATGATGCTCTCATCCCCTCCTGGAACATTGCACATCATGAACTTAATCTCACACAATCTAATAAACCCCAAATTACTAATGAACCTAATAACCCCCAATTTTGTTCTGTGTAGCCCAAGCCCTACTGCTCCCTCCCTCGTTTCACACCTTTGCACTTCGCAGTCTGGTTAAGGCTACCCATCTCTTCCAAATAACTGCTCCTGGCTGACATCTTGTGCAAGGAACATTTCCACATGCTGCACAGAAACAGTACAATTCCAGCTGATGTAACTCCAGCTGATGTTACTCAATTTACGACAAGCTCACAGGGCCAAACTCAGACCGGAGCCTTAGTTCCGCTTAGCTCACTGTGAGAGTGAGAGACGGTCGAGGAAAATGTGCTTAAGTGTCGGTGTGAATTCGGTCCATAGTGACCACCTCCTCCCTCATCACAAACCATACAGAACGGAGGTGAGCGGGCTAAACATGATGAAAGGAGGAATCTTTTCCACCCTATTGTCAAGCAGTGCTGGACTTGACACTGTGTGTACACACACAATCTTCACCGTCTCTCTGTGTTTTTGTGCCACTGGTTCAGCAGCCCACTGGTGCACTGTGCAGACGGTATAGCGGTCAGTGTGTGAGGCGAGACCTGTATTACTGCTCCGACAGGCGGAACTCCGGCGCATGCTCAGGTGCAGGTATCTGCTCTCCACAGACTGGAGGCGTCTCCTCGCCCAGGCAGAGTCCACCTCCTCCACATCCAGCTCCTCCTGTTCCTGTGCAGAGGAGGGACCAGTGAGGCAACTCGTTCCCCTGCTGCCCTAGCCTGCGTCGCCCCACGCCCAGTGAGCCCCCTGTGGCAAGGCCGAGGCTCTGCAGGAAGCAGGACTGCCTTACCTGCCTCCCCACCCAGTGAGCCCCCTGTGGCAAGGCCGAGGTTTTGCAGGAAGCAGGGCTGCACTACCTGCCTCCCCACCCAGTGAGCCCCCTGTGGCAAGGCCAAGACTCTGCAGGAAGCAGGGCTGCCCTACCTGCCTCCCCACCCAGTGAGCCCCCTGTGATGACATCTGTTTGCGCTTCCGTGTGATCTGAATTACACCAGGCCTGTGGCCTCTGCGTGACACTTTGCATTACAAGTGGTGCATTTGTTTCAGCACAAATGTATACTGCATCCAGGGTGCTAGAGTTGCTTGTGTCCTATAAGCAAAGACGTAGAAAAGTGCATTACTTGATGCTTTCTCTCCTCCACAGCCAGCATGTGCTCCATCTCAAAAGCCACCAGGTTGTAGGTATCGCTGACAAAATCCATCATCTCTCGGCAGGCTGCAACATGGCTGCCATCTGGGAAGAGGACACACTCACTGCATGAGCCCGGAAAAAAGCGGAAATTACAATACATGAGTTACCCAGACAGAGGCCTTGAGCATGATATTACGACGGAACTAAAGTGGTCGGGAAAAAGGCAAGGATATCACACCATCTGCTGTGACTAACACCTGGTAGTATGGCCACTGTGGTAAAGCAAGTGATGCAAGGCAGGAGGGGCACGGTTAACAGCACTAGCAGTAATTTCAGCTCATATGTTGAGCTACAGGAGACATTGGTTATAACTATCGTAACACAGGAGACAGTGGTTATAACTATAGTAACACAGGAGACAGTGGCTATAAGTATAGTAACACAGGAGACAGTGGTTATAGTAACACAGGACACAGTGGTTATAAGTATAGTAACACAGGAGACAGTGGTTATAGTAACACAGGACACAGTGGCTATAAGTATAGTAACACAGGAGACAGTGGTTATAGTAACACAGGACACAGTGGTTATAAGTATAGTAACACAGGAGACAGTGGTTATAAGTATAGTAACACAGGAGACAGTGGTTATAGTAACACAGGACACAGTGGTTATAACTATAGTAACACAGGAGACAGTGGTTATAAGTATAGTAACACAGGAGACAGTGGTTATAGTAACACAGGACACAGTGGTTATAAGTATAGTAACACAGGAGACAGTGGTTATAGTAACACAGGAGACAGTGGTTATAACTATAGTAACACAGGAGACAGTGGTTATAACCATAGTAACACAGGAGACAGTGGTTATAACTATAGTAACACAGGAGACAGTGGTTATAAGTATAGTAACACAGGAGACAGTGGTTATAGTAACACAGGACACACTGGTTATAACTATAGTAAAACAGGAGACAGTGGTTATAAGTATAGTAACACAGGAGACAGTGGTTATAGTAACACAGGAGACAGTGGTTATAAGTATAGTAACACAGGACACAGTGGTTATAACTATAGTAACACAGGAGACAGTGGTTATAACTATAGTAACACAGGAGACAGTGGTTATAACTATAGTAACACAGGAGACAGTGGCTAGAAGTATAGTAACACAGGAGACAGTGGTTATAAGTATAGTAACACAGGAGACAGTGGTTATAAGTATAGTAACACAGGAGACAGTGGTTATAAATATAGTAACACAGGAGACAGTGGTTATAAGTATAGTAACACAGGAGACAGTGGTTATAACTATAGTAACACAGGAGACAGTGGCTATAACTATAGTAACACAGGGCACAGTGGTTATAACTATAGTAACACAGGAGACAGTGGTTATAAGTATAGTAACACAGGAGACAGTGGCTATAACTATAGCAACACAGGACACAGTGTTACTATATATATATATACACAAAATATGCAGTAGATACTACAAGAATTGTTTCTCCTGATTAATTTTCCTGTTGAACTCAATGGAAAAACCATTCAGGAGAAACAATGCTTGTAGTATCTACTGCATATCTGGCAGCAGCACAGTGGTTTGAGGCTCATTTGATACCTTGGACCCTTGATGACTTAAAGCCATTTAGCCAACAAATGTGTTCCATACTGTATCTACTGAATCTAGTCCCAACCCCAAATTCCCATAGAGATCTATTCAAATGCAAAGAGATTTTGTATCGCTTGTAGGACAACCTGACAATAAGATATCCAGACTCTGATGATGGTGATAGGTCACAGACATCAGGAAGTCATGGCATGCAAATGATATGCAACCAAATACAAAACATGACTCTTTTATTGGACATTATGTTAATTTGTCTAAAAACACTGAAATGGGGGACTACGTATAAAAAGTGCTGTAATTACTACATGATGAAACCAAAATATATTAGAATACCCTTTAATAAAAGCTCTGTGTCTGCACTTTGACCACATGTGAAATGTTTGATTACAAACAGAGAAAATTAAATATTAAATCAGAAAAAATAAGAAAAATGCAGGTGGTTTTAATGTTGTGGCTGATCGCTGTATATACTGTATATATATGTGTGTGTGTGTGTGTGTTTGTGTGTATATATATATATATATATATATATATATATATACACATACACACTCACCGGCCAATTCATTAGGTACTTGTTAGTACCGGGTGTAGTCTTCTGCTGCTGTAGCCCATCTGCTTCAAGTGTTGTGTGTTCAGAGATGCTCTTCTGCATACCTCGGTTGTAACGAGTGGTTATTTGAGTTATTGTTGCCTTTCTATCAGCTTGAACCAGTCTCCATTCTCCTCTGACCTCTGCCATCAACAAGGCATTTTTGCCCAGAGAACTGCCGCTCACTGGATATTTTTCTTTTTTGGACCATTCTCTGTAAACCCTAGAGATGGTTGTGCGTGAAAATGCCAGTAGATCAGCAGTTTCTGAAATACTCAAACCAGCCCGTCTGGCACCAACAACCATGCCACGTTCAAAGTCACTTAAATCACCTTTCTTCCCCACGTGATTGACTGATTAGATATTTGTGTTAACGAGCAGTTGAACAGGTGTACCTAATGAAGTGGCCATTGAGTGTGTATATATATATGTATATTTATATATAGCGTTGAGGCCAAAAGTTTACATACACCTAGGCTAAAGACATTCAAACTCAAATTTTCATAACTCCACACATTTCATGTTATCATACATTTCCTGTCTTAAGTCAATTAGGGTATCTACTTTATTTCCATAAGAGGTCATTTCAAAATAATAGCTAAGAGACATTTATTTCAGCTTTTATGTAGTATATCAAATTTTCAGAGGGTCAAAAGTTTACATACACTTTGTTAGCACTTGGCGGAATTTCCTTTTAATTGCTTAACTTGAATCAAATGCTTGGGGTAGCCTTCCACCAGTGTCTCAGAATACTTTGCTGGAATTTTTGCCCATCCCTCCTGACAGAACTGGTGTAACTCAATCAGGTTTGTGGGCCTCCTTGCTCAGACACACTTTTTCAGTTCAGTCCACAAATTTTCTATGGAATTCAGGTCAGGGCTTTGAGATGGCCTCTCCAATACTTTCACTTTGTTGCATTTAAGCCATTTTGTTAAAACTTTGGAGGTATGCTTAGGATCATTGTCCCACTGGAAGACTCACTTGTGACTCCTAGCTTTTAACTTCCTAGCTGATGTCTTGAGGTGTTGCTTCAGTATTTCTACATAATCCTCCTTCCTCATGATGCCATCCATTTTCTTAAGTGCACCAGACCCTTTTCCAGCAAAACACCCCTCAACATGATGCTGCCACCCCCATGCTTCACAGTTGGGATGGTGTTTTTTGGATTAAAACCCGTTTTCCTCCATACATAGCGCTGATCATTATGGCCAAACAGTTCAGTTTTTGTTTCATCTGACCAGAGAACACTCCTCCAAAAGACTAGGTCTTCATCCCGTGTGAGGGAGGGGGGAGTGTCGGAGGACCACACGTAACGGTACAGGGACTCAAAAAGCGTATCCCTGAGGTGATAAGCCACTGAGGAGGACGGGAAAAAATAAAACAGACTGACAGGAGTGAAAACTCGAACTCCCTGTCAAGCCTTAAAAAACGGCCAAACGAAAAACAAAAACACTTAGCACCGCTCAGGAACGAAAAATAGCTGGGATAGAAACCAGCGAAACCCAACGTAACTGAGTCGCAGCTCAGACCCGAAACAAAAAAGGAAAACTTGGGTCGAACACCGAGATACCCAAGAACCTAAGACGCAGCTTAGGAAAACGAAAAGGTGAAGCCCTAACGGTCTGCCGGCACGAAGCCCAGAAACACAGGCCAAAATACAAACCTTCTAAGGGGGAAACGCTTCTTGAGAAGCGAGAGAACAGGAGGTTTATTAAACAGGCTCTGAAATACCTTACAGGCTCAATGAGAACGTAAGTTGACACTGAAGCAAGGACTGAAAGCCAGACAGCGTCTTAAATAGCCTTGCCTGACGCAGGTGGCCGAAATCACGGCATAGGGAGGAATTGGAAACAGGTGCATCCAATAAGGTAATAATAAGGCCGGGAGGCCAAAAAACGGAACTGCACCCCAAACCCATGACATCCTGGTGATCACCTGCAAACTTCATTCTGGCTTTTTTATGCTGGTCTTGGAGTAGGGGCTTATTCCTTGCGTGACAGCCTTTCAGGCCATGGCGATGTAGGATTTAATTAATGGTGGATGTAGATACTTTGGTATCTGATGCCTCCAACTCTTTCACCAGTTCCTTTGTTGTTGCCTTGAGGTTCAGTTGGACAAAAGTTTGTTCAGCCCTGGGAGTTAATTTTTGGCTCCTTCCTGAACGATGCAGTGTCTGTGTGGTCCCAAAAGTTTTTATATTTGCATAAAATTGTTTGTACAGATGCTCGTGGTACCTTTCAGTTGACTGGAAATTGGTCCTAAGGAGTAACTGGACTTGTGGAGGTCCACATTTTTTTTTTCTGAGATCTTGGCTGAGTTGGTTGGATTTTCCCATGGTATCAAGGGCAAAAAGGCAGTGGCTCTAAAGGTAGGCCCTTAAATACAGCCACAGGTGCCAATTAACTCCCAATTAACTCCTAATTATGACAATTATGCCAGAACCAGAAGCTTCTAAAAAGTCATTACATCAATTTCTGGAATCTTCCAGACTGTTTAAAGAGACAGACAACTTGGTGAGTTGACCCACTGACATTCTGATATAGTGAATTAAAACTGAAATAAATCCGTCTCTAATCAATTGTTTTAAAATGACCTCTGATGTGAACAAAGTAGATGCCCTAATTGACTTGCCAATAGAAATGTATGGTAATATGAAATGTGCGGAGTTGTGAAAAACTGAGTTTGAATATCTTTAGCCTAGGTGATGTAAACTTAAAGTATGTATGTAAACTTCTGGCCTCAGCTGTAACTACTAAAGATCTATGAAGCAAAAAGTAAGTGGTGTATGCTGGTGTCCCCAAATCTATCCAAAATATCTTAATTGTGCATTTGAAAATCATAACATAATTACATATTTCACTACAAATCAACTGTTCTTACACATTTTTGAATCATTTCCAAGTGAGAATATTATCTTTTCATCAGTATAGGGGTCTACACTTAACTAAATATGTACTTATTCATACTTGCATGTTTTTCTGTACTCTACAGTAAGTAAACTTTTGTTTCAAGGGGATGGGACAACATGTTACTATTATACATTACAGGCATTTAGCAGATGCTCTTATCTAGAGCGACTTATACTGTTTTACATAACATTTACATTGCATCCATTTCTGGATATATACTGAAGTAGTGCTTATACAGTATATTACTGTGTAATGTTACAGTTGAATGCACAACACTGTGCTGAAGCAACCACGTGGAGCTCTCACTCTTTGTAATAAAATTCAAATGAACAATTTGTTAGAAAGCTTGTACTGTCCTCTACACAATAAGAGTTATCAATCAAATCAAAACGAACTGAAAGGAGTTACACTGGTGTAAAATGCAAGTGAGGCTGTGTGCATGGCCATTGTAAATACCTACCCCCGCTTTCTATTTCTGTGTTCATTTCTCAAACGGATTTACATGTAAAACTACTGTTAAGATTTAATATTTATTCCATATTTAGTTGCAGATATTGATAGTTGAAAGACATGGCGTAATTCCACAAATATCCCTTGTTTATTTTGCTATTCAGTAAGCAGTGTTTTCCATCACTGTATTGGTATACCTTCGGGTTATTGTTTGTTTTATCTTGTTAGTATGACGAAATACAAATTTTTGGTGGTGAAAAAATATCTTTATGAACTCCCATATGGACGCTGTTTAGTGTGTCATGCTTGGCAGGGGTATCGTTGCAGATGGGACTGCAGGGAGGATGTGGATGTTAACTGGATGACCTGGTGGCACACAGGAACTCTGTATTTAGCATCATTGTAGTGTATCATGTACTAATAAAGCTGAAAGACAGAATATGTTGTGTCCGCTCATAATTTGGTTGCAGGAGCAACGCTTGTCTGAGCAATCTCAGCACACTGGCATGCTGCCCACTAGGGGCCTTGCGTGGAGGGGTTAAAACACAGTTTACAAAACTGATACACAAAGTAAATTCACTAATATGAAGTCACCCTATAAAACTAACATAATGCTTTGAGGCCGCTAAGTTTCGAAAACAAAAGACAGATAAACTGATTACAAACTGTAAAAATCAAGAGCATATAAATATAATGAAAAGAAAGTCATAGGAGATCTGTATAATTATAAATAATTGTGCTTGTTTGTTTTTTTTTGTTTTTTTTTTCATAACAGCATTCCTTGATCTCAGTTCTCATTTGATGTGCACAGTAGTTGGTATGTTATGCCCATCTAGAGCGAACTACCCACACATACTACAAAATGCAATTCATCACAGGATTACTGTAGGCCATTGATAGCTGAATCATTCAATGATTTGAAATCATATCATTGAGAGCTATAAATATTGAGCAAAAGAAAAAGCTACCAGGCTGAGATTTCATGGTTCCAGTACAGAGTACTGGAAGCGCATAGCTCAGTTCCTGGTTACTGCATGCAGTGAAGATTGTACACTACCGGAACTCCACTGGCAACGGCTGCTCTCCATGGCTCTCTTGCAGAGGAAGACCAGCTTATGAATCTCTCCCTCCACAGATGCCCCCTCACCCTCAGGACACTTGAACGCAATGGCAGCAGTCACCAGAAAGACAAAAATAAAGAATGCTGCATAATCTGGCCTACAAATATTATTGGGTATTCCATATTGAGAGAACACAAACATAGGTGGAAAACTATTTGGGGGGAAAAGTTGCGAGAAGGTGGGCTTAACAGAATATTGAACTGTGGTAATTATTATTATTATTATTATTATTATTATTATTATTATTAATAACAATAATAATAATAATAACAACACCAACAACAACAACAACAACAATAAACCTAGATCCTATTTGAAAAATAACTCAAGAGATCATCACAGTCAAGTTTGAGAAGGCAGATATTTTATACGTGAAACACATATATACTGAGCACATAAATGATTTTTTGGTATAATGTATATGGCATTGATTTCTACATGTAAGCCCTGAGACTCTTTATACAAACCGAATGCCATGCCTGATTAGCAAATACAGGCAAGAAGGTCTGCAGGAAATGGCCTCCAAGAAGCTCCCATGAGCACTTGCTTTGGGGAGAGTCTCTCAGCTGTGTTTCGAGTTCATGAGCAAGAGCAGCTCCCAGCCTGTTATAAACCTAAATAAAAAAAGGGAGGAAGGATAACTTAGGCACTACCATCATGGCTTGGGAGAAAATATAGCTTTTCAGACAAATATCACTCTTCCTTGATCAAGTGAATTACAGGGCATACACACATCAATTGAAAATGTTCTTCAGCAATAAAAATTGAAACAAATACATTTTCAAACCATGAATGATTTGGTGACTTTGTATGTTAAATCGATATTTTAATAAAATAGACAGCCTGTAATAGCTTACTAATTTAAAACATAACATCATTGACTGAAAATGCAGACACAAATTGTTTTCAATTTTGTGTTGATATTAATTATGTTTATTATTTCTATCATGTACCTTTGATTTTGTTACACACACATGCGGTAACATTAGCTTGCAGAGGCTGTTACTGAAATCTTTGTTTTGTGGCTGTCTCACTTTTCTATGTACTAGCTGGAGTTGGGGAATAGGCTATCCAAAGAAAATATCCACTTACTTTATGCCATGGTTTAATATAAGATACTTACTTTATGCCATGGTTTAATATAAGATGCTTACTTTATGCCATAGTTTAAGATAAGATACTTACTTTATGCCATGATTTAATATAATATACTTACTTGATGCCATGGTTTAAGATAGTTACTTCATTCCATGGTTTAGGAAAAGATACTTACTTTAAGCTATGGTTTAAGAAAAGATACTTACTTTATGCCATGGATTGAGATAAGATACTTACTTTATGCCATGGTTTAAGATAAGATACTTTATGCCATGGTTTAGGAAAAGATACTTACTTTATGCCATGGTTTAAGATAAGATACTTTATGCCATGGTTTAAGATAAGATACTTACTTTATTCTATAGTTTATGATAAGATACTTACTTTATGCCATGGTTTATGATAAGATACTTACTTTATGCCATGGTTTAGGAAAAGATACTTTATGCCATGGTTTAAGATAAAATACTTACTTTATGCCATGGTTTAAGATAAGATACTTACATTATGCAATGATTTAAGATACTTTATTCCATGGTTTATGCCATGGTTTAAGATAAGATACTTACTTCATGCCATGGTTTAGGAAAAGATACTTACTTTATGCCATGGTTTAAGATAAGATACTTTCTTTATGCCATGATTTAAGATACTTACTTTATTCTATGGTTTATGATAAGATACTTACTTTATGCCATGGTTTATGATAAGATACTTTATGCCATGGTTTAGGAAAAGATACTTACTTTATGCCATGGTTTAAGATAAGATACTTACTTTATGCCATGGTTTGAGATAGGATACTTACTTTATGCCATGGTTTAAGATACTTACTTTATGCCATGGTTTAATATAAGATACATACTTTATGCCATGGTTTAAGATAAGATGCTTACTTTATGCCATGATTTAAGATAATTATTTTATGCCATGGTTTAATATACTTACTTTATGCCATGGTTTAAGATAAGATACATGCTTTATGCCATGGTTTGCCAGGCAGCAGAGTTTCCTCCAAGCAGGAGTCTAGCCAAGGCAGGTGGTATAATGGTCTCCCCGCCCCTGGTTTCCGCCAGATGCGTGGTGGACTTTTTGCCATTCCACATTCTATTTCCTGCAAGAAACCCCAAATGAGAAATTAAGGATGTTAGAACAGATATTAAATAAATCACAACAAACAATATTTTTTTCAGTTTGGGTTTATTGACAATTCTTCATGAATGTAAAAACAACTGAACTTAAATACTTTAAATATAACTGAACAACTGAACCTCAGTATTGTGAAGAACACAGCAAACAAGGGTAATGTTTTTTTCCCCATTCCGGATTACACTCCATCTTATTCCTGAGCATGTTTTATGTAGAGTATTATTTCACTTTGACAATCATACAAACATTTCTGCGGATTTTCCCATGTGCGTTGCTAGGTATTTTAACACGGCAGTGGGCCTATTGCATTTTTTACACTGCGTACCAGGCGGCAAGAATGAAAATATTCTGTGGGAGTTGAGGAGACAAAGACTGGGGACCAAAACAATGCATTACTTAAACTTAAAAAGCCAGCGGGCACCGTCTCTCAGTGAAACAAGGATTAAATAAGATTTTCCTTCAAGCACCGTTAGCAAAACCTATTAAGAGCGCGACATATAGGTTTAATTACAGCTCCAGAAAAAACAGCCCACAAATTCATATTATTTCACGTTATTCCATTTGTTGCCACGTACCGGCGAAGTCATCAGACACTCGCCATGGATAACTGGCTTCCACATTATGATACTCGTAAACAGGGTCAAAGGAGTGGGGAGTGGGGGGGCGACACCGGGCACATTTTCCCGGCGCCGGGAGGGTGTGCTGGTGGTGTGTGAACTGCTATTGTCCCGGTAATAATATAATGATATAATCCCCCCCCCCCCCACCCCTGCCCAGTTTTACGAATCACCGCGTTTAACTGAGCAACTACTAAAAACATATTTAATATGCAACTTATACGAAATGCATAACCTGAAAGTAACTTACCAGAGACAGTTATAAAAAAATATATTATGCCTGCTGCTCTTTCATGACGGAGTGAGTCTCCAGTGACTGTTCCTCTGTTAATGTTGACGACGTCATGGCAACCAAGTCTCGCAATATTTGGCTACGTCGTTAACCTTCCCATTTTTATAAAAACTAAAAATGAAAAAGCGTTTGTTGGAACTCACAAAAACCCTTGAAATCAACAGCAATGATTTGCTACAGTTTCTAACTTCTTAAGAACCAATTCTGTATTTGTCACTGGCTGATTATAATGAACGAATTCGGCAAATAAACTCCGTGCGTTACTAGACCTTCTCAGCTCACCGTTTGGACTGAGCAATCGCCGGCATTTAAGAGAAGAACGCACACAAGCGCACTATTTGTTGGTAATGAACTTTAATACTATTTAAAATTCTCTCAATTTACAATCATTTCGATTTAAAACAACTGCAGAGGCCAAAAGAACAAAATAAAAAAGACCACTGCCATTATTACCCTGTATTAACATGTGTTATTCCCTGCTATCTTGCTGCCCAAATATAATTTTCAAAATATAGGTTCTTTCACTTAAAAGCAACGAAAATAAACAACTCAAGTGTTAACTTTAAGATGAAATGTACATAATGTGGTACAAAAGGTAAGTCCATTTCCAAGTAAAGGTTTGTTGTGGTTAATGTGAGGTCGTGTTAAAACGGTCCTGCTTGCATCCTTAATAGTGGAATTGCGACTTTAAGACGTTAGTAGTAAATAAAAAAAAGCCAAAACAATATACACGGCATCACGACAGTAGGGCAGTTACCTTGGAGCATCGTAGAGAAAGGCTGCATCTTTGAACAAACGGGTATGAGCACTTCCGCCCAGTAATAACCACCACCACCAATAGTTTGCCTCAAGTCGGTATTCCCTTTGGTCATTTTTAAGCAATAGGAAATTAGAGGCTATTTAAGACATAATGCCCTGCTTTTCGTGGCTGCAGTCTGTCTTTTTACAGTATAAAAACAACCAAGGTATAAAACCTAAACGGTAGACACATTTGCTTTTAAAAAGATGTCATCACAAATATGCCGGAAGATTTTTAAACAAGGTAACATCTGGGAAATTCCTGTGATTTGTTTTCTTATTCTCTTTAGTGCAGATGGAAGATATTTAAGAAAAGAATTCTGAAACAAGACCAGGTTAAAACCTAGTATATGGCTGGACCTAACACACATGATCCGGCCAATGGTGTAACTTGATTACTCAGTCAGTCAGTCACAGACATTTTGCATTTGTAGGGCTGGTCCCGCTGTTGAGGTCCAGCCAAAAACATTTCGCCCTGCAGCTGCCGGTAAAAACAACAGCCGTCGGGTACATTGCATCACAACTGAAGTGTATGCTTAATACCCCGACATTTGCCCCCACCCCCCACCCCCATGGGCACTTAAAATATTCAAAGGTCACTGTTATGGATCAATTGAAGATAACAAGCATGAATAATGAAGTCTGGTCTTAATCAGGCAAAGTAAAGAAAAATACAGAAATGAAAACCAAAAACATTCAGCCAGGCCGTTTTACACAGGCACACAAGCCACAATATGCTTCCTGAGGCACCTCATATTTTTGTATCATTTTTATCAAGCATGTATACAATGTTCCATTACAGAATCAGACAATCCAATTTTACATGTTCCAAAAAATAAAGGTCTAAAGGATCCAAAATTGCAAGAGATTCATTTGTTAGCCTATGTAATGTCATGTATGTAGGTGAAAGACTGTACAATTTGGAAAAAAAAATTTAATACACCGGTTGATATTTTCTCTAATTTCTCAAGTTATTTCTCTGAAGTTATTTGGAATATATTTTCTACCTGAAGAACAAAAAATCGAACATCATACAAATGCTTCAATTTCAAGGAAATGAAATACTGCTATAGCTAAGCAAGTAATGTTCAGCTGTGCGAATACGGACAAATAATTTGCATAGTGTTCTGGACGCAGAAAGCAGAGAGCGCACTTGGAACATTATCTTTGCTGAAAGAAAATAAAAACCATGTGACTCAGTTACGAAGTATTACGTACAGTTTAAAGGCTGTGGTAATTATATAAGGTCACTGGTGTATTACACTCAGGTTCTCAGACTATTTTACCGGGAACCACAGCAAATTCAGAAGCAAATGTGCATTAGAGAGTAGTTCTGGTAAGTTAAATCCACAGCGTGCTTCCATCAGGAAAGAGTGGTGATGGAGTGAAGTGGTGGGGTGAAATCACTGCCGCCCTCCTAGGGCCTGTTCAGACTGGGACACTGGAAGCACTTCCTAAAGAATATATAATTATATTAGCATTGAATATATATATATATTTTTTTTTTTTTTTTTTTTTTTTTTTAAAGGTCTTGAAAATGGAAGTGATCAGATTTACAAATTTGAAGTAACTCTGAAATGTTGTAATGCACACAGGTAAATTTAACTCAGCAGCAGAGTCTTAATGTGAGGATGCCACTTGTTAATTTGGGCATTCATGGTCCAAGTCCTCTTTTCTTTGCTTCATTCCCACAACAAACTAATAAGTCTAATTCTGTCTAGGCACACTGCAAAGGGGCTGTGATGTTGTCGATGCGCTCTGGTGATAGAGTCAAGGTCGCCCAGCACAAGTCCAAACAGAAATACTGCCACTGTTGGCGGATCCATAGCACGGTTTCAAAATCAGGGGTCATTTCAGCTGAAGCCATGTTTGGCCATCCTCTCCAATGTGAAGTTCATTGTGAAATGCAAACTTTAAATGAACTTTGTTTAATTCAATAGTCCCCTATATTTTGGGAAAGCACACAGTCATTGTCAACTGCCAGAGTGTAAGCACTCAAAATGCAACGCGCATCCGCTGCTCTTCCCTGACCACACTTACTCACTTGTAAAACACTCGTATCTTTCAGCACTATACAGATTTTGCTAACATTTTTTATAGCATTTCATTTGCAAACATTTCTCATAACACAATATCCATATCAATTTTATTTACTCCAAAGCAATTTAGTCTCAATTTGAGGATTCCATTTAATAAATTAAAAAGCAGCCAAATGAATAATACCAGCAAACAAAAGAGATGTGGAAATGAAGCAAAATCACTCACAAAAGTCTAAGTACATAAAAAAAGAAAAAAGAACAGACCATTCACAAAATTAGCATACTGGTCAGGAAACCAACTTGTGTTCCATGTTTTAAGTACTAAGATCTTGCTAAAGAGGAATGCTTCCAAGTTTGTGCACAGACTTTCCAAAAGTACAGTGGGTGTTAAGAAACTCATCCACCATTTTAGCCTCTGTTATCATTTTTAATGGTAATGCTGGAATGTGTTTTGAGTATTGTGAAAGCAAATTCCAGTCCTTTCATTTCTTAATTTGCGATTAAGTTCCACTATGGCCCCATTCTTTGGCAAACAGCCACAAACATCCGCGTCCCGGTGGTGCTCAATGGCTCGACAAGCACAGAAAAACATAAATGTACAGGTTAATATGAGAAATACAAACAGCATTTGGTAGCAGCAGATAATATGAAAGGACTCCAAATAAAGTATTTATGGCAGGTTTAAGGATTTGGTTGAAGCTCTTCATAATTATGATTATTACTATTAATTATGTGATCATTACACAAATGAGACTTTTAAATAAAAGCTCCTAAGATCTCATTTGAACTCATCGGCAACTCCCATGAGTTTCAGTACTGTACTGTCCACAGTGCTGGAACTCGTTTACTAACTGATTAAAATGCCACTCCTTATTCGTCAGTGCCAAGTAGAGAAACACTGTAATAGTGACAATTAAACCTAATAAAGCACGAGTTAGCCTGCTAAAGGACATGAATAAACATGCTAAAGCATGAGTTAGCCTGCTAAAGGACATGAATAAACATGCTAAAGCACAAGTTAGCCTGCTAAAGGACATGAATAAACATGCTAAAGCATGAGTTTGCCTGCTAAAGGACATGAATAAACATGCTAAAGCATGAGTTAGCCTGCTAAAGGACATGAATAAACATGCTAAAGACCACAAACAGGATCCTTCAGATCCACTGTGGCTGAGCAGCAAAATCTATATTAAAACAAATCATTGAAATAGCAACTCATTAATGGCTGAATAAACAGGTTTTTAAAAATTGTCTGGAGGAGACATATAAGACATATGTAGATGGTCAGCTTGCTGGAAAGTGTAGGTTACCTGTCTGATGTTCTAAAGGAAGCACAGGCAGCGAAACGAGAAACAGCATTCTGCATTCCATGCTTTGTGCATATTTATGATTCTGAAATACGACGACAGAAATCTGATTAACTGTCTTTAGCATAGCAAGTGTTGAAAAACAAGCTGTGTGGAACAGCACCATGCAACTGAAAGACTTACTCAGATCAATTAGCTACTAGCCAGAGACACGGTTCTCATTTCAGGGAAGAGCACTGGTTTTTTTACATTATTCAAAATTCTGCATGACCTCTGCAAAGGGGTATATAAAACGGCCATGTTTTGTTTTTTACTCGTCTGCCACATATGAACTCATCTTAGCGCATCTGGGTGGCATTACCCCAGCAAAACACTCCAAGCAGGTTAAGACTTGTTAGGTCACCCATGAGTCCCAACTGATATTCTCTGCTAGCAGTTTAATGAGAAGTGATTAGTCATTTCATTCAACAGGAACAGTTCTGCATCCAGAGTAATACTGTCGTATTTTCAAGCATTCCACAGAAGCAATTCCCTAACAGGATTTGATCACCTGACAAAGAGCACCATGTTTTAGAGTCGGCATGGTTGAGCAAATTGTGTTAAATGATTTTTTTTATCACACAAGGAAACGTAAAGGAATCCAGAGCAGGTCCTCCCATGAATGCTGTCTGAGGCGAGGTGTCTGGAGCAGCCTGGCTGAGATTCAAGACCGCAGCGAGGGTCAGGGCAGCCAGGTTCTGGGGCTCAGAGAGGGTCAGAGCAGCGAGGTTCTGGGGCTCAGAGAGGGTCAGGGCAGCCAGGTTCTGGGGCTCAGAGAAGTGCAGTGAGCTCTGGAACTGGAGAACAAGGGGCAGTGTGGGCCAGAGGAGTCTGTGATGTGGTGAGTTAAGGAGGGGTGGGGTGGGGTGAGATGGGGTGAGATCAGGTGGGGTGGGGTGAAATGGCAGGGGAGGCATTAAATGTGAATAGTTTTACCCCAAAAGGGAAATGAAAAGGCGTGGCTTAGTTTAAGGTCATAGGTTCATCCGGAGGTGCTTGGGCCGTTTGGACATCATGGGGTACGCCTGCGTTTTAAAGGGTCCGGCACCGGGCTGCCTGATGGGCAGGGGGGCGGTGACCTCCGAGCTGGCCGTAACATCCGTCATCTCCGCGGGGGTCACCTCCATGGCCTGCTCCGCGGGGGGCTGAAGGGGCGGGGCTCTGGCCAGCGTAGGGCCGCGTGGCCAGCAATCCGCTCGCGCAAATTTACCTGGACTGAGGGGGAGGGAAGGGGGGGGGGGAGAGAGTGAGCCATGAAAACACAGAACCTCCCTGCTCTTACTGTAAACACAGGCCCAAACCTCCCTGCTCTTACTGTAAACACAGGTCCAAACCTCCCTGATCGTACTGTAAAGACAGGCCCAAACCTCCCTGCTCTTACTGTAAACACAGGCCCAAACCTCCCTGCTCTTACTGTAAACACAGGGCCAAACCTCCCTGCTCTTACTGTAAACACAGCCCAAACCTCCCTGCTCTTACTGTAAACACAGGCCCAAACCTCCCTGCTCTTACTGTAAACACAGGCCCAAACCTCCCTGCTCTCACTGTAAACACAGCCCAAACCTCCCTGCTCTTACTGTAAACACAGGTCAAACTTCCCTGCTCTCACTGTAAACACAGGCCCAAACCTCCCTGCTCTTACTGTAAACACAGGTCCAAACCTCCCTGATCGTACTGTAAACACAGGCCCAAACCTCCCTGCTCTCACTGTAAACACAGCCCAAACCTCCCTGCTCTTACTGTAAACACAGGTCAAACTTCCCTGCTCTCACTGTAAACACAGGTCAAACCTCCCTGCTCTTACTGTAAACACAGGCCCAAACCTCCCTGCTCTTACTGTAAACACAGGCCCAAACCTCCCTGCTCTTACTGTAAACACAGGCCCAAACCTCCCTGCTCTTACTGTAAACACAGCCCAAACCTCCCTGCTCTTACTGTAAACACAGGCCCAAACCTCCCTGCACTTACTGTAAACACAGGCCCAAACCTCCCTGCTCTCACTGTAAACACAGCCCAAACCTCCCTGCTCTTACTGTAAACACAGGTCAAACTTCCCTGCTCTCACTGTAAACACAGGCCCAAACCTCCCTGCTCTTACTGTAAACACAGGTCCAAACCTCCCTGATCGTACTGTAAACACAGGCCCAAACCTCCCTGCTCTCACTGTAAACACAGCCCAAACCTCCCTGCTCTTACTGTAAACACAGGTCAAACTTCCCTGCTCTCACTGTAAACACAGGTCAAACCTCCCTGCTCTTACTGTAAACACAGGCCCAAACCTCCCTGCTCTTACTGTAAACACAGGCCCAAACCTCCCTGCTCTTACTGTAAACACAGGCCCAAACCTCCCTGCTCTCACTGTAAACACAGGCCCAAACCTCCCTGCTCTCACTGTAAACACAGCCCAAACTTCCCTGCTCTCACTGTAAACACAGGTCAAACCTCCCTGCTCTTACTGTAAACACAGGCCCAAACCTCCCTGCTCTTACTGTAAACACAGGCCCAAACCTCCCTGCTCTCACTGTAAACACAGGCCCAAACCTCCCTGATCTTACTGTAAACACAGGTCCAAACCTCTCTGCTCTTACTGTAAACACAGGCCCAAACCTCCCTGCTCTTACTGTAAACACAGGCCCAAACCTCCCTGCTCTTACTGTAAACACAGGCCCAAACCTCCCTGCTCTCACTGTAAACACAGGCCCAAACCTCCCTGCTCTCACTGTAAACACAGCCCAAACCTCCCTGCTCTTACTGTAAACACAGGTCAAACCTCCCTGCTCTCACTGTAAACGCAGGTTCAAACCTCCCTGCTCCTACTGTAAACACAGGCCCAAACCTCCCTGCACTCACTGTAAACACAGGCCCAAACCTCCCTGATCTTACTGTAAACACAGGCCCAAACCTCCCTGCTCTTACTGTAAAGGAGCTTCTTAATGTGCCATTAGCTGCCAAATTAAATGATTAAGCGCTTTAGAGGCAATTATACCTCCACATGGGACTCAAAAACACTCCAAAACTGGAGTATTAAACATAGTTTCAAACATTTTTATTATAATTAACTGTAGACATACATTCCATACAAACAGAAATGCTTACGTAACATTGTTATCCATGAAACGGCAGTGCTTACTGCAGATAAGTTGTAAAATTATCCACAAAAACCAACCGCAATACTATAATTACAGTATGATTTTTTTCAGCAGTGTCAAAAATGTGTAGGGTATGGTTATTCTAAACATGATTTGGCATCTCTTCATGAGGATTAAACAGAATTTAAATAGACTACCTGATTGGTGTCCTTGGACTTCCCAAAAAACGTCTAGGTGACCAAATTTTTGGCTCAAACTGGAATTTCTCCTTAACATTTTCCAACACAGACGGAGCTACGTACGTAAAGCCCTGCAAACACACCCGGACAGGACGCAAATGATCAAACACGTTCAAAAAAAGAACAAAACCACAAGAAACAAATGTCAGAAAAATGGAAAAGTCCTTCTGTACACACCTTCTGTAGCAACAAAATTTAATTTTCAATTAAAACACAATAGTGCAAGTGTACATTTTCACAAAAAAAACTAAAAAGAGCCTACCGAATGGAATAATGTACAAATGAAGTATACTGCAGTGGGGACCAACACAGCGTGCTACCTCACCAGGAAGACTTGATTAGCACTTTCACTGAGGGTAGAGTCATCAGGACTGTCCACGGGGGTCTGGCTGGTGAATTTAGAGTCAAACTGGCTCACGTCTTCGGCGGATTGCTGGGAGGACAAGACGGAAAGAGCCATTCAGTGAGGCCCCTGACACCCATCGGTGGAGGAGAGGGTCACGGGTGTCGGACAAGCAAGGATTAATTAAGAATATGTTTCTTTTCTGAACCCAGCGGTTCCAACAGTCCTTGTTAAAATGTTCAGCGCTCTGAATACTGAACACAAGAGAAGTTGCCTGCCAGAACCCCTCACTTGACCTACATGTAAAATATATTTTATTAGATTTAATATAATAATCATGTTTAAAATTAGAATTATCAATTAAATCATCAAATTCTTTGATAGGTCAGTCTACAGAAAACTGGTGGAATCAACCAACAAGTCAAAACAAGCTGTATATCAGGTTTTCAGATTAAATAATTGAATTCAATAAGAAGCAGTCAATTATATTAATGAACATACATTCTTTATTGAATGCAGGCACGCTACTTCTAAATTACACAACAGAAGGCATACATAGCAAAACATCAAACAACTAACCTAGAAATACCAGAAAATAGAGAGAGAGACGGATAAGAGAGAGAAACAGAGAAATGGATCAGCCAGACCTTGCCAAAGTATCACCCACTTCCAGTATGAGCTCCACAGGATGAAAGGAAACAGCTACAAGCACACAACCAAGGAACCACCACCAAAATAAAAAGAGGGCCTTCAAGGCTCCGACACCAACACAACACAACACTTTTTTCCTGTGGCAATCTTAAATACCTTACCCAGCATGGCTTGAGGATGTTTGCCCTGATTGGGTGATGCTGAGTTAAGGTGTAGGATAGAAGGGAAGGGGGTTCAGACTAATTTATGACAAGGACTGGCCTACCTAAAGATTGCATTCAAACTTAAAGAGGACATGGGAAAGGGAAATGTTAGGCATGTAGCCATGCAGGGTCTCTGACCCCCGATATAGTGTCCTGTGTCTTCTGGTTTGTCTCTTCGGAGGGGGTGAGACCCATAGATTGTCTGCCTAGATTAGGGTATCAGTGGATTTTATATTGCCCCAATCACATTTGCTTTGATGCTTGTGACGGGGAGGCCAGGCCACATTCTTATTCACTGTTTCCCTCTCTAAGGCCAAAATCTAAATACTACATATCCTACACGGGTTTCAGGCCCAAGAAGTCACTGAAGGGTTTGCTTACCAGAAAGGGTTTGAATGGAGGTTCTACTTTCCGGGCGAGGAGATCCACCCAGTTAACGTGTCTGAAGAAGAGGTGGGTCTGAATGAGAGAAGAACAGTCCGTTAAACCGTTAAGTCCGTTAAACCAGGTTCACCCGCCAAAGAGGCAGACATACCGCCAGCTCCTGGGGGAGGACACAGCCAACCTGCGGGTCTCCTGAACACAGTTAGCAATGGTGCAGGCAGGATGCTATTCAGGACTGTTGGGCACATGACCTAGGGTCACTCTTAATACTCTTATCTCAGAGCCCAGTCTGTTCAGGGGGAGCATCTCAGCACACGCAGAACACCACTGCTGCAGCAGTGAAGTGCAATGCTTAGGGAACCTGCAACTTGGAGGCTGCAGGGTTGATTCTCAGGTGGGAATGCTGTTGTACCACTGATCAGAGTACTGACGCTGTACTGCTATAGATATATAGCTGTATACATGGATTTCATGTTCATTTAGGTTAGGTGCTCTGGATAAGGGAGAGGCAAATGCCTCAAACATGAAAGGAAATGACCTAATGCTCACCTGCACTTCAGAGGCGTCTCCTGGCCCCGCCCCCAGCCGAGATGAGGCGTTTCTTTTAAGCAGCTGAAAAAAACATAAATCTGCCAATGAGTGGGCTAGATTCAGTCGAAAGACAGGGGTGGCTGGCAAAGTAGCCAGGTGCTTCGGACACACCTCGCCAGAGGGCGGAACATTCCACGTACATGAACCAATAAGCACTCAGAGCAACACCCTGAGCTGACATCACCAAAGGGAGATCAAGGGGGTTTTAATGCAGCGTTCATTTCACTGTCTAATTCAAACAGAGGAGCATGGCTCATTTTCCCAAGGAGCTAAACTTGAGACAGCAGAGCAGCACCACCAGGAAACAAATGAAGATAAACAGAGAGCTGTAGTCCTCAAGATGCCAAGGTTATATTACTCAAATACTGGTGCAGAGGGAACTTTAGTGGTTCAGTGGAACCACTCAAAGGGGAGAAGAGGAAATGATGTCTCATGTGACATGCCACAGGGCGCATGCGTGTGTTAGCACCCCCTGCAGGGCAATCAATGCACTGCACTGCATGTAACTATGCAGGAAGAGACACCACCCGTGTGCAGACCTGGCTGAGCATCAGGAAGAGAAGTGACTAAATATACACTATATATATATATATATATATATATATATATATATATATATATATATACATATATATATATATATATATATACTATTTTATGCACTACATTTTATGAGAAAACAATGTATCTAATTAGCCAACGTATATCAGATGGCTGCTTGAAAGAGAAAGTGCTATTAGAACAAGTCACGGTAAAGAAATCAGCATTCAGGGCTAAAACAACCCATATTGGGAAATTTAGTCAAATAAAATGGCCATATCAAACACACTCTTTCAAACTAAACTGTTTAGAATAAAATCGAAAGGAAAGCATTTTTTTAAATAGGGAAAGAAAGTGCTTGGTTCTCTGGCTATTAAAAAGGCTGCTCTATGACAAGTTTTCAGGGAGGAGCTGCGACCTTCTAGCTGAAACAATGTCCCCGGCAGCCAAGAAAACTCGTTCGCTTGGAACTGAAGTGGCTGGAATAGATAGAAAAGCTTCTGCGAGTGGGACTAGCAGTGGGAACTTTCCGCTGTTGTCTCTCCACCATTGTAGCGGACTTTTGTCTAGAGGGAGAGCAGCTGCTTGCCCTGTACCGATTAACTTCTTCGTTGATTGCACTGTCGCTGGTCTTCCACTTGCACTATTATTCTGTGGGAAAATGGTGTCTATACTTCTTTAACTGGAAAACAAATTTCAATTAAAATAAAACAATGCGCTAATATATGAACCGCGGTTCGCCTGTTTTCATTTTTGGTACGAACAGTCAGCTGTTTTCGGTACACGGGACTTTTTCACACCCCTAGAGGAAACCGATACTTACCTTTTTTAGCAGGTCCCTGGCTTCCTGTGTGAGGTAGGGTGGGAGGTTCAATTTGCACTTTAAGATTTTATCAATGGTCTTCTTCCTGTTCTCTCCAGTGAACGGTGGCTAGGGAAAATACCAAAACCCAACACACACCGGAGGATTGAAAACCAATAAATCAGCACATTTTAAATCACAACTAATTCTGCTTCACTGCAGAATATTCCGTGTTTTGTAGTTTTTTAGGATCCATGTTCCAGAACAGGTCTTGCTAAAAGCTATTTGGAGGAGAAACCTGTTTTAAAAACCAGTGAACTGGATGGAACATAGTTAAAATTTTCATGCATGTAATTTTACATAAATGTACATATTTACTGCAGCTCATCAAAGGAGAAATGAAAGTGTCAAAGCAGTCAAATTATGACAAGCCAACAGGCAAAAAGGACAGACCTACGCTGGCACTGCACAGATAAGAGGCTGAGAGACTGGCACTGCACAGATAAGAGGCTCAGAGACCTACACTGGCACTGCACAGATAAGAGGCTGAGAGACCTACACTGGCACTGCACAGATAAGAGGCTGAGAGACCTACACTGGCACTGCACAGATAAGAGGCTCAGAGACCTACACTGGCACTGCACAGATAAGAGGGTGAGAGACCTACACTGGCACTGCACAGATAAGAGGCTGAGAGACTGGCACTGCACAGGTAAGAGGCTGAGAGACTGGCACTGCACAGATAAGAGGCTGAGAGACCTACACTGGCACTGCACAGATAAGAGGCTCAGAGACCTACACTGGCACTGCACAGATAAGAGGCTGAGAGACCTACACTGGCACTGCACAGATAAGAGGCTGAGAGACCTACACTGGCACTGCACAGATAAGAGGCTGAGAGACTGGCACTGCACAGATAAGAGGCTGAGAGACCTACACTGGCACTGCACGGATAAGAGGCTCAGAGACCTACACTGGCACTGCACAGATAAGAGGCTGAGAGACCTACACTGGCACTGCACAGATAAGAGGCTGAGAGACCTACACTGGCACTGCACAGATAAGAGGGTGAGAGACTGGCACTGCACAGATAAGAGGCTGAGAGACTGGCACTGCACAGATAAGAGGGTGAGAGCCTGGCACTGCACAGATAAGAGGCTGAGAGACCTACACTGGCACTGCACAGATAAGAGGGTGAGAGCCTGGCACTGCACAGATAAGAGGCTGAGTACTGTATGTGGCTGAGAGTGTGAAGGATCAGGAAGTGGGGGGACCTACAGCGCCCGTCAGCATGTCGTACATCAGGGCCCCCAGGCTCCACCAGTCCACGGCCCGGTTGTGTCCGCTCCTCATCAGGATTTCCGGGGCCCTGGTGACACATGCAGGTGAGAGCTGGGCACTCAGTTTCCTCACAAGCTTCTGCAGCGACACTCACACTGCACCCGCACATGTCTGGCCAGTAAGGAACAACGGGAAAAAGCAGGAAATGCACACCCTGATGGTATGTATACAATCTTGTGTTAAAGGAAAGAACTGGCCCATGTCAAGGCAGTGTGAACTGGGAAAAGCTGAAGGACCGCTCCTACCATCTTTGTCTGAACTTACATGTACTCTATGGTACCACAGAAAGTGTGAGTGACAGTGCCGTCGTGGATAGATTCTTTACACAGACCAAAGTCTGTCAGCTTCACGTGACCTGCCAATAAATAAATACTTTAAGCAAAAATAATTATGGTTCAGCCATATACATTTCCATGTGATGGATACCACTGAAAAAACACTTCTGCAGTATGCTATTTTAATGGAACTGTACAGTTATGTAGACCGCTAATCATCAATTATATGAGACGTTCAACAACACAAAGTGGATTTAATTGTCCGTTTCTACACCACTGCTGCGTTTTCAAAGTCTGCAGTTCAATACTACATTTGGCAGCGTAAGGAGTAACGCCCCGAGCGACTGAAAATTGTGAAAATGTTTGCAAAGCCATTTAACCTGGATTAATACTAACACAAAACCATGGCTGTACTGTCAGTGCAAATCTGGAACATTTGGCTTTAGAATCCTTCTGCACCAGGTGCTGGTGTAAATCAGTAATCACCACAGGCTGAAACACACCCCCAAGCAGACTGCCTCACCTTGGTGGTTGAGCATGATGTTCTCAGGTTTCAGGTCTCTGTAGATGATGCCGTTCTGATGCAGGTGGCCCAGGGCCATGGAGATCTCTGCTAGATAAAAGCTGCACATAAAAAGGGCCTTTAGGGATCTGCTGTCCCATCTCCATCAACCTGCTCCAGCAATATGGTGGGACGGCCTTCCAAATGTCCACATGCACGTTAGCACTCATGCATTTTTAATATACTAGCCACGTTTTTGTAAAACAAAGAAAACTTAACTCCTGACATTTACAGTACAGGTTTAGTCGAAGAGTCTCTACCCTCATGCCCACTTAGCTGACATTACAACAGGCTTTTAATGTCAGTCAGTCTAAAATGTCAGGACAGTTGGTTATCAAAGTGAACTGGAGAGGCATTCCTTGAAAACAGGACTGAGGTTTATATCAAGTTTTATTAAGTCTTATTACCATTACAATTTTTAAAATGGAAATGTTGAGTGCAAATCAAGTTCAATACTCTTACAGCTAAGAATTTTATGATCAACTATTGCCTGTAATGCAGATACAGTTTAATAACTATGGCCTGTAATGCAGATACAGTTTAATAACTATGGCCTGTAATGCAGATACAGTTTAATAACTATGGCCTGTAATGCAGATACAGTTTCCCTTCTCATCACCCCACTTACCAGGCTGTGTCCTCCATGAATATCCCTTCCCTTTCCAACTGCATAAATAGCTCTCCACCTGTGAGTGCCAAGACACAGTTACAATCTGGCCACCTCTCAACCCACTTAAAAACCATGAACCCAAACAAACTACAGGTGTTCATTAACTCTGACAAACACATGGTTAAAGTTTGGTGATGACAGCCATCTATACAAGTACAATTAGCTCCAAATTTAACCCCAATCCCTTTAGCTTAGTAATCACATCTTATGAAATACTGGACTGCTTAATTACATATTTGTTTATTCATTAACATTTTAAACATATGGTCATAACTCAATAAATTTCAAAATGTTAGCTGGTCATGAAATCCAGCAGTTGCACAATTTAGAATAACAATGACAGGTAAAGGCACACAAATTCAGCGAAAGTAAGTAAAGACAAAGATTGCCAGGGCATCATCGATATGCCTTTGCATGGTTATTTTATTACATTTTCATGTTAACAATCCAGCATAGTATGCATTTAAATATAAAGGGTGTCATTCTGAATCAAAAGATTTGAGGAAGGCAAAGTGCAGATGGATATTAAATTCAAGGCCCTTTATAACTGGTTCTGATTAGAGAAAAGCGGCTGCAGTTCATGGATAAAGAAAAAGGGGAGTAAAGGGGAGTTACTGACCGCTGAGGTACTCCAAGATGAGGTACAGCTTGCCGCCGGTCTGGAAGGCGTAGATGAGGTCCACGATGAATGGGTGCTTCACCTCCTCCAGGATGTTGCGCTCGGCCTTGGTGTGCGCTGTGTCCTTAGCGTTCCGCACGATCATGGCCTGCAGGGATGGCAGGGTTTAAAGCACAGCCACTACAGAAACCAGCACAGCCGCTACAGAAACCAGCACAGCCACTACACAAACCAGCACAGCCACTACACAAACCAGCACAGCCGCTACACAAACCAGCACAACCGCTACAAAAACCGGCACAGCCGCTACACAAACCAGCACAGCCGCTACACAAACCAGCACAGCCGCTACACAAACCAGCACAGCCGCTACACAAACCAGCGCTGCCACTACACAAACCAGCACAGCCGCTACAGAAACCAGCACAGCCATTACACAAAGCAGCACAGCCGCTACACAAACCAGCACAGCCGCTACACAAACCAGCACTGCCACTACACAAACCAGCACAGCCGCTACACAAACCAGCGCACAGCCATTACACAAACCAGCACAGCCACTACACAAACCAGCACAGCTGTTACACAAACCAGCACAGCCACTACACAAACCAGCACAGCCCCTACATAAACCAGCACAGCCGCTACACAAACCAGCACACAGCCACTACACAAACCAGCACAGCCGCTACACAAACCAGCACAGCCACTACACAAACCAGCGCACAGCCACTACAGAAACCAGCACAGCCATTACACAAAGCAGCACAGCCGCTACACAAACCAGCACAGCCACTACACAAACCAGCGCACAGCCACTACACAAACCAGCACAGCCACTACACAAAACAGCACAGCCACTACACAAACCAGCGCACAGCCACTACAGAAACCAGCACAGCCACTACACAAACCAGCACACAGCCACTACACAAACCAGCTCACAGCCACTACACAAACCAGCACAGCCACTACACAAAGCAGCACAGCCGCTACACAAACCAGCACACAGCCACTACACAAAGCAGCACAGCCGCTACACAAACCAGCGCACAGCCACTACACAAACCAGCACAGCCGCTACAGAAACCAGCCCATCAGCTGAGACACAGATCCCCTGTACGTTCGGGGTACAGGCTTAATAAAGGAATCTGTAGGTAAACATGGCTAAATAGACTGGATTGCTTGCCATTGTGCATTCTTACACTCAAACTCTCAAAAAATAAAAAGAAACCACTATTTTCTTTTGACAACCTGGGAAGTGCATGGACCTTCACACAATATTCAGCAGGGTACATGACGCACAAATGCATAAATACACAGCCATGTGTGACCTGTGCTTCAAGTGGCCATCTGTGACCTGTGCTTTAATCTGCTCTGTATGAAACACTCAAATGTAATTTACCGGTCACCAGAATTCCCATTTTTAAGACTTTCTGACATTGCAAAGGCCTTTTAAGGGTAAGCGTTAATATTTTAAGGGTTATGTCTTATGGCGCAATCACCAAATTGCAAAATGTGGCAGCAGACGAGGTGGACGGCAAGAGGGTGAGCGCCCGTTTCCAAAAACAATCAGCTCCAATTATTTTTGTCCGCTAATGCAGAGTTCACACTACACGATTGTAGTTCTGATTCCCCACTCGCCGACAGTTTTTAGAGATCGCCGACAAAAGCCCCAGACTGGAGGCAAATCGGCGTTCGCAAATCGCCACTTGATCGCTGTGTGAACTGAGAGACTCGCCGATGCATCGCAGACGCCCGAAAGATACCAAGCAGGCTAAATATCTGGACCTGTCGGGGCGTCCAAATCCTGTTGTGTGAAAAGTGTTGTGACTGGCAATGAGTGCGGCGATGAGCTACAGCCAATGAGCGCGCAAGACACAGGGTGAGGGGACACCGGGGGGAGGAGTCGTAACACCTGCAACACCCCAACATCAACAAGCATGGCTACATTATGGTTTTATTCATTTATTATTTATTTATGGCTTTATGTTATACATGGCTTTATTTAACTCCAACTCTCTCTGCAGGACAGACAATCCTTGCTGCCTGCGTATCCCAATCCATTCTCTCACCCGTATTATTTTCTTTTTCTTCCTTGTTTTTTAGCTGCAAATCAGCGCACAAACAACTTGGATCGCTCATTTCTTGAGGACATTGATTTATGAAAGAAGAAAATCCTGTCTTGCGAATAGTATCGCGTCATTTCCAGTACAGCGATCTGACGACTTTGAAAGTCATGTAGTGTGTGCTTGGCATTAGAACCACTGTGTCAATTCTCTTGGCAGAGAATTTCAGTCACCAATTACTGTTAAGTGTACAAGTCAGTTTCTCTGCTGCTAATATTTATAGACGGTAAATTACATAAAACTTGTTCATGAAAGGACATGTATCACTGCGTGAATTTCTGTGACTTTCCAGCATTAAAATATTCCAGGAATTTTCAGATTGTGTGAAATGTTCGTATCAGACAACAGCCGTATGGTCAAATAAATTACACTCACTTCCCTTCTGCACCATTTAAGATATAGACTTTCAGTGCGGCGCCTCACACTAAAATCTGAGTGCAGATACTAGCTGGTCAAGCATTTGCCAGTCAACTTGGTAATGGTCATCCAATTAATGCATACTAGTCCAACCACTCCCATTAAATCTATTTCAATCTCAATATAAATGAGGATGCTGGGGGATAATGATGAAGATCATTATTCTTGAAATATTCTGTTTTGTGTTCTGCGCTAAACAGAGCTTTATCAGACTGTACAGCAGTAAAAGTATGGTTAAGTACAGTACCTTCTTTAAGACCTTCATGGCAAAGATCTTCCCTGAAGCAGCACCAGCAACCTTACGAACCTGGAATACCTAACAAAGACATGAAAACCAGGACCAATGAGAAAGTTCTCCAAGCAAACAGGGCAGACAGGACGCTGGCACTTTCTCAGATGCAACAGTACACTCCTTACCTTCCCATAACCCCCTTTACCCAAAACCCGCAGCAGCTCAAAGCACTCGGGACGAAGCTTTTCTGTTCCCTTGTTTACGCTGTCTTCTGAGATCTCAAACTTCTCACAGCCATCCATATCACTGGGAAAACATACGTTCATAGAACATTCATTTCACGATTTAAATACATATCTGACATATTTCATTACAAAACATCCTAAACCATGTGCTTCTCATCAAAAGGCATAAGGACAACAACTCTCTGCACCATACTATTAAAAAAACAAACTCTTATCATATAAGATAATTTATCATTTTTGGGTAGAAAAGTATTAACCAAGGGATCTATGGGAATGATCTGTAAAATCTAAAACTAATTTACAAGTTGGCAGGCTGACTACTACGGCACTTCTTTATAATGAGCAAGAATAAAAATTATAAGAGTACCATCACATCAATAAATAAGTTCCTTGGAAGCTAACATAATGTTCCACATTCTGGCTGTGCAGAAAACTTGTGCATAGCTTGCGTTTGTTTGCCAATAAACCGTGAAAGGACAGTTGCGTACTTACAATTCAAAACCACTACACTGGTCCATGTACTCACTGATCTGAGCCTGAAACCAAAGCAAATATCCCACATTATTCACAAGGCTATTTCACAATTGCTTTTTATAACTCCTCAGAGAAATTTATTTGGGCTATATATATTTTAAAAGGGTCCACTGCCCATTACGGTCTATCTCAAACATTTTGTGCCATTAAGAAGTAGAACACCACAACATTAGACAATAAGATACATATAAAATACATCTAAAAACTGAATAAAACTAGGATTGTACAAGTGATTAATATACAATAGATTCATTTGTTGCCATTTATTCCCATTTTTACACCCTGTGCTTAAAGCAGGAAGTAGAATTATTAGGACCACCGATTCCGGTCAATTCTGTCCTTGAGTACAAAGCACAGCACACAATGCATGGGCACTTGGCAGAACAGGGATTTCCCCCGTGAAATAGGCTACATGCAGAAACAGCTCATCTCATGGCAGAGCCAGTATGAATATAATTATAATAATGGAAAGAAGCAGCTAAATCTACCAATATATCATATATTCAAATAAGCCTACAGAGGGGACATTGTGACCATTAACCAGGATTATTTGGTGCAATGAGTTTTCCAATTAATGTCCAGCTACAATATCTGCACTAAAATTGAGTCCCCCATGCTAATGAGACTTGCATTTCAATAATCAATTTTACTGATGACCAACAGTCCCATAGCTCTATGCACTGGATAATGGCAGGGAGAATTGTCTACCATATGTGATTACCCTGTCTGTGTGCTGCTGTCTGGGATTACCCTGTCTGTGTGCTGCTCTGTGGGATTACCCTGTCTGTGTGCTGCTCTGTGGGATTACCCTGTCTGTGTGCTGCTCTGTGGGATTACCCTGTCTGTGTGCTGCTCTGTGGGATTACCCTGTCTGTGTGCTGTCTGTGTGGTGCTGTGTGGGATTACCCTGTCTGTGTGCTGTCTGTGTGGTGCTGTGTGGGATTACCCTGTCTGTGTGCTGCTCTGTGGGATTACCCTGTATGTGTGCTGCTGTGTGGGATTACCCTGTCTGTGTGCTGCTGTGTGAGATTACCCTGTCTGGGTGCTGCTGTGTGGAATTACCCTGTCTGTGTGATGCTGTGTGGGATTACCCTGTCTGTCTGCTGCTGTGTGAGATTACCCTGTCTGTGTGCTGTTGTGTGGGATTACCCTGTCTGTGTGCTGCTCTGTGGGATTACCCTATTTGTGTGCTGCTGTGTGGGATTACCCTGTCTGTGCTGCTCTGTGTGGGATTACCCTGTCTGTGTGCTGCTGTGTGGGATAACCCTGTCTGTGTGCTGCTGTGTGGGATTACCCTGTCTGTGTGCTGTCTGTGCTGCTCTGTGCGGGATTACCCTGTCTGTGTGCTGCTGTGTGGGATTACCCTGTCTGTGTGCTGTCTGTGTGCTGCTCTGTGGGATTACCCTGTCTGTGAGCTGCTCTGTGGGATTACCCTGTCTGTGAGCTGCTCTGTGGGATTACCCTGTCTGTGTGATGCTCTGTGGGATTGCTGCTATTCTGAGATTTGGACCTTAACAGCCAAGAGAGATGTGTACTAAAAAAATGAGTTCAAAGTGAGATTTGCACACCCATAAACAAAATTCCAATCTTGAAATCCTTAAAACAAGAATCACACTGGTATGTACCTAGTTAGGCTAATACGATCACGTTAGTTTTTTTTGGCAGGATTGTTTTTGTCTGATTCTGATTAGGCAAATGTGATTTCAGTACTAGGTTGTACTTGGCAGGATTATTTGTTTGCTGAACAGGTTACCCTACAGGGTTGGAGTCCTGATCTATGTGGTCACTTCTGGCACTACGATCTTTACTTCACTCTAGTGTGTTTCTTTTGCACCTCTGCACCTTGAACTAATGCAATTGTTGTACATCGCTCTGGATAAGAGCATCTGCTAAATGCCTGTAATGTAATGTAATGGAATGTATGGCATGCACTGTTCTTAACAGCTTTACAGAGAATACACACAGCTGAGATCAGTTTTTAAAGTCATTCTTCCCAATCTATTGCTTTTAACTTTCCAAATGTGCAAGCACATTTATGATGTGACATGCTTTCAACATGTGAAAATATGTGCAGGTGTGTGTGAAAGACATTTCTCATGATTTGTGACTTCCATTATCCTCACAAAAATATGCAGAGGCTGATGGGTGCACAGAGTGATAAATCATTCATTTAAGATACTACAGGGTCAAAGGCTGTAGCAATAACACTGCAAAAAATATCCTGAAACCAATTGTATCACAGAAGCTTTTTTCCCTGTTCACCCAATCTGGAATGCAAAATGTTATTCAAAGGCCCGTTTCATCTCTGCAAGCACATGCTCTCTTCGCAACTTGCGGATTTCCATGTACTGTCAGGTATCACACCCAACCACAGCATGCCAGGGTACCATCTGAGTTCATGTGCACTGCTGTGGCAGGAGTACAAGGCTTGCGGATGCATAATACAGACACCTCTATCTCTGGGCAAAACTGGTCAGATTATGCCTCACACTGCAGTAGAGCTATAGACCAGAGATCTCACAAAAAACCAATGCCATAGCCTGATGCACCATTCTACAGCTCTTTAAGTACATGTACAATGCTTGTAGATTCAAAAGATAGTGCACCTCAGTTCAGTGCGCAATATGTGAAGCTCCTGCGTCAGCTAAATTGAACCCACGTCGAGGGAGTAGCTACACTGCCATGGCGGATAAAGAATGTTGTAGGTCGCAAATTAGTTATCGATAACATTCATTTGGACTTTATGGCAAGCTATGCTCTTAGTCTACTTTCATTTTAAATGCATTTAATGTATGGAGGTGTCAAAAATAGTTTGTATAGTAGTGTGCACTGTGTTCTCGCTAATTGATTTTACTTAATGTTCTCAACTTATTCTGCCCTTGGACTGGCTCTTTTGCTTAATTATGATAGCTAGCTAGCTAGTCAGCATGTTTAGCTACTGTAGTCCACCGGTTTTGTATGCATGTATTGTCCAACAAGGGTTGGGTTGTAAAAGCTCGAATGTTAATTATTATATCATCTTTAAACAGTTAATTTAGCAACATTAAGCTCTACAATTCAACAACAATTTGTTTCAAACATAAGCCCTGACACAGTCCACTACCGATCAAATTTCAGATAGGAAATGCAAGACCCCTGTGCACTAGCTAGCCAGCTGCTAAGTTTGCCAACAATAAATCACCTGTAGTAGCCTCTGACAATATACCGTATATAGTCATACGGTTAACGCATTATAACCAGCTCGCTACACATAGCTCAAGATACATAGACTAACTAACATTAGCTGCATAACAAGCATCGTGTTTGCTGCTACAGGTTGTTGTTGTTGTTGTTGTTGTTGTAGCAGCCAGCTAGCTACTATAGTAAGTTAAAGTGGCTAGTTTGCTAACGTTAGCTACTTATTGCCCAGTTTCGTTGAGATATCGCTGTACGTATTGGCTAGCTAACTCCTGGTACCAAGCACACAAACTAGTAGAGACTATTTTAGCTAGCTTGTGCTAACTTAAAGCTTCCCTCTAACTGATTAGGTATCCTTGACAACTACTGCCCTGATGTATATGAACGCCTATCCCTAACTCTTAGGCCGATAGTTTTTTATGGCATGCAACCCAGATGGGCCTCTACCACTCAGGAGAATTAACAAGCTAACGTTAACTAACGGTCACCATAAAGGTACTTACATCCTCCAGCTCATCGTCAGAGACGTTTTCCTCAGGCTGGTCCAAATCAATGTCAAACACCCCAGCCATTGCATCGGGTTTCTTGTTCAGTGTCAATTCGCTAGAATGGCTCTTGCAGCCTGCCTCATGGACATACACACAACGCCGCCATAACCGGTTGTACTACAAGCCATGTGCGCACGGCCACCAACCAAGCAAATTTCCAGCGGAAAAAAACAAAGCGACACAGAAAGTGCACTGATCATATTATAAAGTGGATTGCCAACTTCCCTCTCTTAGGGGTCGATCTCAAAGTGAAACACTCAACGGATCCCGCATTAGTACAGTTTCCATTCCAGGGCACACTTCCTAGTACAGTGTTCACGAATTGTCCAGCACCAATTTATGATCACAGTGTATAAGAATGATACGAACTCGACAGGGGACTCCCACAGTGATTTGTCCAAAAAGAGCTTTCGGGAAACACGCACTTTTCTACGCAACCGAGGTGGAAAGGCTCATTCTGGTCGCCACAGTGATGGGTAGGCAAAATAGAGTGGTATGCTATATGGGAAATCAGCTGATGGAATATAGAATTGTTCACATTAGAATTGAGACAAAACAGAGTGAATTTATTTTTTAAGCACAATAATCTAATTTGGAGTTGTACGGTTTTAATAAAAATCTATTTAAATCAAAACTATCATTGCTAAAGGCTGGTGGTTTGGATACTAATCCGTGTACTTTTTGGCTAATTGTTTTCTGTTTCAGGAACAGAAATAAAACTAGAAAGGTTACAATTCCTGAAGGGAATTGCTTCAAATTGCTTGTGGGCTTGCTTCAAAATTCAACTGGCACTGTCCTCAAGCCTCAATGCATTTCAATGAGGGCGCATAGCTCAGAAGAAGCACGAAACCGTCCAGACCCAGGGCGCACCGTAGCGTTACATATATAGCTAGGGATCAGCAAGTAGCGATTATGTTCCAGGGATTGGTCATATCCTAAAAGTGTCATGAGTAGAACTTGGCTAACTAGCTAGCTATCTATGGCATGTCATCACCTCTGTACCGTTATTTGTTGTCCTGCGTGTCCATACATCTGTAACGGTGGTTGTAGCTGTGTGTCTGTAGCTCCTACTCATTCGTGCAGGATAGAATACGTACGAGCTAACTAGGTTAACTAAAGTAGGTGAAACGCTAACACGTTAGTGCTAGCTAAAGTAACGTTAGGCGATAAAGCTGTGCTTAATTTCTTGCCGTTGGAAGTGCGTCCTACTAAGCGTCTGTGAGTGAGTGACCACCTGCGCATGCTTCCTACTAAAGCGTTTCACTAAATGTCCATGAATGACCCTCTATGAAGTGACCACAGAAATAGCTCACAAAAAGTTGAATATTTCAAAAAGTTTTAAATTAAAAAAAAAATAAATAAAATATATATATATATATATATATATATATTAAAAAAAAATCTAAATACAAGCAACAATGTCTGGAACTAGCCGGTCATTTTGGTGTACAAAGTTTGGATGTAGTGCAAAAACTGTCGGACTAGTTAGAGCTAGAAAAATTGGGCGGAAAGTGCAAATAATTTTTAAAAAATGAAAGATAGCAAGAGTGGGCTTGCCAAAGCAATCCCACTAAAAACAAGAAATAAATGGTTACTCCATATTCATTTTAAAAACAAAAATTTTAAAATGAGAATTAAATGGTTATTTGTGTTGCTGACTGATATCAGGCATTAAATCACATAAACTTGCTCTCGATTTTAAAGTTGATGATGTTATGTTCTGATTTCCGTTTTTGGCTGGACTGCAACAGCGGGGCCAGCCCTACAAACGCGAATGTCTGTGACTGACTGAGTGATGAAATTACACCATTGGTTGGCCGGAGAGGTCCAGCCATATAGGACTAGGTTTTGACCTGGTCTTGTTTCAAGGGAGAAGGGTCCAGTGGTTAGTTTTTGGTTACGTTGAGCACTGTGCCTCTGAATAAGTTTGTTCGCAGTGCCCCCAAGTGTTATAAATTCACAATGCAGCTAGGTGAAATTGTTTCTCGCTCTGAACAGATTTGTAACAAATAATTTGGTGGGCTTTGAGTTTAGGTCCTTATCTGTCATATTGAATACACAACTAAATGCAAAATGACAAAAACTGAAATTTAAAAAAGGTGCCGCAACACAAAAATACTTTTTAAAATTCTTTTTCTAAGAATGATGTTTTGGCCATCAAGTAGAACCTCACTAGAGCTGTACACATGTTTTAATGTTAAAACATGCACAGGTAATCACAACAAATTAATTACAACCACAAAGACAGAGGATAGGAGAGAACAGGATGCTGCTGGGCGAACTTATGCTGACAAGAACGAATACTCACAAAAACCCTGCAATTCATGTTGGTCTTTAATGTACATCTGAATATGAGATTGTCATTCAGAACGTAGTGTAGCCTTGTGTGAATTAATGAGTTGTCATAAGGTATTTCCCCAACACTTTCAATTATTTAAGCAGCTTTGATTTATTGAGAGAAATGAGACTCAACAGTCATCAGTTTCTCATAATTAGAATTCTGGTGTGAGAGAAAATTAATGCTTATAAGACCAAGAGCTAATTGCTAAAGATAAAGACAGCCTTTCCTCCAACCCACTGCCCAGTAGTGTGTTAAACTCCTGAGTGATGCAATACTGCCATATTCTGTACTGTATATCAGGGGTGTCCATTTCAACAATATGGCTGTAGGAACAGGGCATACTGAGATTACTGCTTTTTATCATATTCTGATGCTAAATATTTACTAGCATTGCATGAGAGATTGTATACAGTACATCCTGTACAGACATCATGTAAATAACACAGCTAAATCACAACATGTTTATTCTATTGTATCTGTATTTCTTCACACAGAGAGTAGTCATGTTATGTTATGTTATGTTTATTTTTCCCCAAAGTATGATTGAGTGCATTATGACATGTGGCAAAGTGATTTACGTTGTTCCTGCTCGCACAACGTCTACATGCTGAGATGAGTGTGCTGTCCTCGGTGCGTATTGTTCTCTGAGTGCATTGGACGCAGCATGCTGTTACCCCGATCAGCTGTGATCAGAGGTGTTTCGCGTACCTTCATCCTGACGAAAATATCACAGATGGCCCCTGTTTGTGTGTTTTCCTTATTGCTGAGGGCCACAGTGCATCCAGCATGAAGCTAAGGGAGTTGGCCTTATACCTTTGGGGTAGTAGCTTCAGTTCCCAGGTGGGGCACTGCTGTTGCACTCTTGAGCAACTGGGTATTTAACTCTGTTGCTTCAGTAAAATCTAGTTAAATATGGGTTATATGTAAAATTTCAATCTGAATATGAATGTCTGGGAAATGCGTAAAATGTCTTATGAAGTGCAAATACTTTTGTTCACTTCAGATTCCCCAGTTATAGTGTCTGAACTGTTCAGAACAAAGTAAGTATAAATTTTAAGGCGTATATAATCATGAAGTGCAGGATATTGTCACTAATTGCACACATACATCAAGAAATACACTCTAACAATATAAAAATGGAGGTTTCCATTGATGCTTCTTTGACAGACAAATCAAATCTGTTTTGGTTTGTCAATCTTTCTCCCACAGGCAACAAAAGTTTTACTGGCATCACTAAGTCTGTCATGGTCCTGTGTTTCTGTCTGCGTTTTCCCTGTTGGGCCGCCAGATGGCGGCACTTCTGTTTTGTGTCCTGCTCCCCCTGTGTTAATTGTATGATTGTTTCCAATTGTCCAATCATTGTTTTCAATTGTCTCGTTTTCCCTTCCCTCTCTGTGGCCTGATTGTTCATGGTGCCCTCCTGTGTCTCGTCAGTGTCTGTTCTATTTAAGTTTCCCCCTCCCTTGATTCAGGTGTTGGATCCTTGTGGTTATGTCAGATTGTTTGTGCGTAAGCCTCTGCCCCATGTGTTCCTGCCCATGTCTTGGTTTTCTAGTGTTTTTTTTTTTTTTTTGGAGTTTCTGCATTTCCTTTGTTCCTGTGTTCATGTCTTGGTTTTCTAGTGATTTTTGGAGTTTCTGCATTTCCTTTGTTCCTGTGTTTGTTTCCTACGTATGTTTGCGCCGACCGTATGTACCCTGTGTTTGTGACCTGTTTGTTTGACTTACTTGTACTGCCCTGCCTGTGTTTTTGAGTTCCTGTTGTTTCATTAGATATTTTTTGAGTTTGTGTTTTTGCCCTTTGTGGCCTTCTCTGTTCCCTACTTGTTTGCCTGTCGTGTTAGTAAAGTCTTTGTTAATTTTCCCTTTTGAATTTGTGTTTTTTTTCCCCTCTGCGTTTGGGTCCCCCCTACCCGTACCGTGACAAAGTCACAAAATCCTTGGTGTTTGTGTAGAATTGCCATATTCTTCAACCTTGATTTCAACCTAACTCACCCAATCAGAGCCCAACCATTGAAGAACAAAAAACCCCACCAAATCCACTAACTGATGTTATTTTTACAAAGCATTTGGTGGAGTTTTTGCCTACAATCTTTTTGTCTCGTATGATTAAAAAGAGAAATGATGATAGTTTCTCAAAGAATGGTATCAATGTGCTTTACAAAGCATTTCCTGTATTCCAGAAGCAGAGCTAGTGCTTACATTTTTCTCTTCCATGTCTAATTCTGTGGTGGATGACCCTGCTCCCTTCAAAACATTGAGAATTAAAGACAGCGGATCCTTGGTACTCATTGGAGTTCCCTCAGCTGTTTAGACACTGAAACCAACCATGGGCTAAAGCTATAATATACTCCGCTTCAGATTGGCTTCATTTTAGGGGGCTTAGAAACAGATGTACAGCATTGGTTAGAGAGATATGGAATTCAATTCATGTCAAAATTGATGGATGATTGATGAGATCAATCAATGGTCAATTAAAAATGAGAGGGTTTATCAAACTCCTCCCTCACGCTCTTTTGGGGTGTTGGTAATTTTTTTTATTTCATTTGACATTTTTTTGTTGTTTAATATTCAGTTCATGGGTTCATGGTTTTTGCATAGCACGTATATTGATTCGACTTATATTTTATTTTAATGGGAATGGTCATTTTTTAAAGCTTGAAAGCATTTGTGAGTGTAAATTGTTATTAAAGGGTGTGCTATTGGTGCTTTTTAAATGTGTTTAAAAAGGGAGTTTTGTGTACAAGTGCTTAAACAACTTAACAAAGATTTGAAATTCTAATAAATATTTTATTTTTATTTGCAACAGCATTTGACTCTAAATACATCAACAAATATAAATATTTTAAGGTTTAAGGTACGCATGTGTTAAAACAAGCAAAAATAGGTTACCATTGTATTTCAGTATACTCATCTAAAGTTGTTTAGTGCGTTCGTCATGCAGGCTATGAGTATACAGTATTGCATGCATTAGCATTAGAGTTTTGTGTAAAATAGATTTAAGCAAAGCGAACGTGTGTTAAATGTGTAAAACAACAGAAAATAGTCAAACGTTTCAAAATACAAGTTAGCATTGTCTATGAAGCAAAGCCTGAAAGATAAATCATGTAAGTTATCATGCCATGTGAAAATAATTTTCTTTTAAAAGTAAGATAGTTTTAAAGATAGGAACAAAACGCTTAGTCTATTCTCTGTGGAAAAAGGCTTCCTCTTCATACATGTGGTCGTAGTTTGAAAAGAATGGTTCTGAAGAGCTGTGTGTGTGTGTGTGTGCGCGCGTGCGCTGGAGCTCTGTGTGTGTGTGTGCTGGAGCTGTGTGTGCGCGCGCGCGCGTGTGTGTGTGTGTGTGTGCTGGAGCTCTGTGTGTGTGTGTGTGTGTGTGTGTGTGTGTGTGTACTGGAGCTGTGTGTGTGTGTGTGTGTGTGCTGGAGCTCTGTGTGTGTGTGTGTGTGTGTGTGTGTGTGTGTGTGCTGGAGCTCTGAGTGTGTGTGTGTGTGTGTGTGTGTCTGTGCTGGAGCTCAGTGTGTGTGTGTGCTGGAGCTGTGTGTGTGTGTGTGTGTGTGTGCTGGAGCTCAGTGTGTGTGTGTGCTGGAGCTGTGTGTGTGTGTGTGTGTGTGTGCTGGAGCTGTGTGTGTGTGTGTGTGTGTGCTGGAGCTGTGTGTGTGTGTGTGTGCTGGAGCTCTGTGTGTGAGTGTGTGTGTGTGTGTGTGTCTGTGCTGGAGCTCTGAGTGTGTGTGTGTGTGTATGTGCTGGAGCTGTGTGTGTGTGTGTGTGTGTGTGTGTGCTGGAGCTGTGTGTGTGTGCGTGTGTGTGTGCTGGAGCTCTTTGTGTGTGTGTGCTGGAGCTCTGAGTGTGTGTGTGTGTATGTGTGCTGGAGCTCTGTGTGTGTGTGCTGGAGCAGTGTGTGTGTGTGTGTGTGTGCTGGAGCTGTGTGTGTGTGTGTGTGTGTGTGCTGGAGCTGTGTGTGTGTGTGTGTGTGCTGGAGCTGTGTGTGTGTGTGTGTGTGCTGGAGCTCTGTGTGTGTGTGTGTGTGTGTGTGTGCTGGAGCTGTGTGTGTGTGTGTGTGTACTGGAGTTGTGTGTGTGTGTGTGTGTGTGTGTGTGTGTGCTGGAGCTCTGTGTGTGTGTGTGTGTGTGTGTGCTGGAGCTGTGTGTGTGTGTGTGTGTGTGAGTGTGTGTGTGTGCTGGAGCTCTGAGTGTGTGTGTGTGTGTGTGTGTACTGGAGCCGTGTGTGTGTGTGTGTGTGTGTGTGTGTGTGTGTGTGAGTGTGTGTTTGTGTGCTGGAGCTGTGTGTGTGTGTGTGTGTGTGTGGGTGTGCTGGAGCTCTGTGTGTGTGTGTGTGTATGTGCTGGAGCTGTGTGTGTGTGTGTGCTGGAGCTCTGTGTGTGTGTGTGTGTGTGCTGGAGCTGTGTGTGTGTGTGTGTGTGTTGGACCTCTGAGTGTGTGTGCTGGGGCTCTGTGTGTGTGTGTGTGTGTGTGTGAGTGTGTGTGTGTGTGCTGGAGCTGGAGCTGGAGCTGTGTGTGTGTGTGTGTGTGTGCTGGAGCTCTGTGTGTGTGTGTGTGTGTGTGTGCTGGAGCTCTGTTTGTGTGTGTGTGTGTGTGTGTGTGAGTGTGTGTGTGTGTTGGACCTCTGAGTGTGTGTGCTGGGGCTCTGAGTGTGTGTGTGTGTATGTGTGCTGGAGCTCTGTGTGTGTGTGCTGGAGCAGTGTGTGTGTGTGTGTGTGTGCTGGAGCTGTGTGTGTGTGTGTGTGTGTGTACTGGAGTTGTGTGTGTGTGTGTGTGTGTGTGTGTGTGCTGGAGCTCTGTGTGTGTGTGTGTGTGCTGGAGCTGTGTGTGTGTGTGTGTGCTGGAGCTGTGTGTGCGTGTGTGTGTGAGTGTGTGTGTGTGCTGGAGCTCTGAGTGTGTGTGTGTGTGTGTGTGTGTGTACTGGAGCCGTGTGTGTGTGTGTGTGTGTGTGTGTGTGTGTGAGTGTGTGTTTGTGTGCTGGAGCTGTGTGTGTGTGTGTGTGTGTGTGGGTGTGCTGGAGCTCTGTGTGTGTGTGTGTATGTGCTGGAGCTGTGTGTGTGTGTGTGCTGGAGCTCTGTGTGTGTGTGTGTGTGTCTGTGTGTGTGAGTGTGTGTGTGTGTTGGACCTCTGAGTGTGTGTGCTGGGGCTCTGTGTGTGTGTGTGTGTGTGTGTGAGTGTGTGTGTGTGTGCTGGAGCTGGAGCTGGAGCTGTGTGTGTGTGTGTGTGTGCTGGAGCTCTGTGTGTGTGTGTGTGTGTGTGTGCTGGAGCTCTGTTTGTGTGTGTGTGTGTGTGTGTGTGAGTGTGTGTGTGTGTTGGACCTCTGAGTGTGTGTGCTGGGGCTCTGAGTGTGTGTGTGTGTGTCTGTGCTGGAGCTCTGAGTGTGTGTGTGTGTGCTTGAGCTCTGTGTGTGTGTGTGTGTGTGTGTGTGTGTGCTGGAGCTGTGTGTGTGTGTGTGTGTGTGTGTGTGCTGGAGCTGTGTGTGTGTGTGTGTGTGTGTGCTGGAGCTGTGTGTGTGTGTGTGTGTGTGTGTGTGTGCTGGGGATCTGTGTGTGTGTGTGTGTGTGTGTGCTGGGGCTCTGTGTGTGTGTGTGTGTGTGTGCTGGAGCTCTGTGTGTGTGTGTGTGTGTGTGTGTGCTGGAGCTCTGTGTGTGTGTGTGTGTGTGTTGGAGCTCTGTGTGTGTGTGTGTGTGTGTGTGTGCTGGAGCTCTGTGTGTGTGTGTGTGTGTGTGTGTGTGTGCTGGAGCTGTGTGTGTGTGTGTGTGTGTGTGTGTGTGTGTGTGTGTTGGAGCTCTGTGTGTGTGTGTGTGTGTGTGTGTGTGCTGGAGCTGTGTGTGTGTGTGTGTGTGTGTGTGTGTGTGCTGGAGCTCCGGGTGCTGTTCTTTCAGTTTGTGTGCAAATGACCAGACACACTGGAGTCTGTGGTATCTGGGTGGAGCACATGCACAGAATTGACAACCAATAGAAAGCCAGTAGGTCTAAGATTCTTATTTGATTGGTCGCATGTGCACTGAGGGGAGGGTTTTCTCCAAGTTATGTTTCTGGGCGTGCATGGCATTTGCATGAAGCTGGGGCGTTTACACAATCCTAACAGAAACGGATATCAGCTCTGTGTGTACAAATTGTACAAAATGGGATTGAGTGTGTGTGTGTGTGTGTGTAGTCAAGGCAGTCAAGGGATCAGCCCCAGCATACCTCCACAAGATATTCAAACCCTACATGCCAGCCAGATCCCTCCGTTCTGCTACCTCAGGACGCCTAGCACCTCCCCCTTTTCGCACCTGCACTTCCAGAACACGTCTCCTGTCTGTTCTGGCCCCACGATGGTGGAATGACCTCCCTGTGGAGGTCAGAACAGCTGAGACTGTGACCCATTTCAAACGACGACTGAAGACCCACCTCTTCAGGCTGCACCTCTCCCCATCCCTCCCTTCCCCCCTGTAAATGACTAAACTTAGGGTTGTAACTAGGCAGCTGTTTCATAGGTGACTTAGGTGCAGTCTTAACGACTACTTGTATTTTTATTTTTATTTATTTATTTTTTTCCATAGATTGCGTTGTTGCCGTTCACGTTGTTAGTGTTAATCAGTTTAACCATCAGGGTCCAAGTTGAACTATGCGGTTGTTCCCTGCACTTGGACCGGTACTTCTCTCTAGGGGTTTCGTCATACTTGTTCCTGGTTATGGTTATACACTTTGTTGTACGTCGCTCTGGATAAGAGCGTCTGCCAAATGCCTGTAATGTAATAATGTAATGTAATGGATTCGCCTGCAAGCAGGCCTAGCATTGAAATTTCAACACCTACCTCTCCAGAAGTGGAGACTGTACTGCAGCATCCAAAGAAGCCATTTGCAGCCGTGTGTAGAGTCCATGCACGGTTACTACACCATGACTGGTGTCCAACTCTGCCGGTTTTTACACACTGTACATGTACACTGATTTTTCCGACTACCATAGAGTTGGAGATAGCTTGTACCCTTGCTGCGATCTGTACATACCAGCAGCAACATCATCATAATAAACATCATCAACATCCAAGCCACACTACATACCTATGAGCAAAAAACACATTGACAACATAACCATTGAACTGAAAACATATCAGAACCAGAACATTTTTCCAGATTTCTGCAATGGAAAAGTCATTACAAAGCCTCACTTCAGACCGATGAAACGCCATCATCAGGAGTAACAATGGAAAGGCCCGACCTTTATGTAGACCCACACAGACACATAGGCTTTTTCACAGCCCTCGCGGGGAATGGATTACCAAGCTGTCACAGTGGAAATGTTATGTATGGTGGCAGTCTTGGAGGTCTTTTTTGAGGCTCATTCTGAGTGGCGTTACCGCTACTGAAGAAAGGCTTGAACATAGCCGAATCACGTTTGGCCTCAGCTGCCGAGAACATAGCCAAGGACGTGTGACAAGTCGTTTGAGCGCGGACGGTCAGGAAGGGTCCGGGCTCATGGTGGTGGCACGATGCAAACAGAAAGCTCTCCAGGGGGAGGGCCCTAAGTAGATGTAATGGTAAAAAATGCAGGGTATCAAGCACTTGACGCACGGTTGGAAGGTGAAAGGTGAAAATGCTCACCAAGAAAAAGGTTAAGAGGAAAAGTGGTGTCACGCCCCTCTCTTGGGTTGTGTCACGCTCTTGGTTTGCTTGGGCGTGGTACCTGTCTTTTCTCTCTCAATCACAGGTGGAATGCTGGCAGGTGTGTGATTGGGCTGATTGGCTTCAGGTCTGGGCTCATGAAGCAATAAAGGAGGTGGCTGGTGCAGAGTTTCTCCCCCTTGGTCTCCAGCAGCTGTATTGTGTTGTTTTCAGTACATTTTACCATTGCACAGTCCACATTGCACTACACTTTACTTTAATAATGTTTATCCTGCATTGGCCAGGATATTTTTTTTAAAACACGGATATGCCTTTTGATTGCTCGGTAGGCTATATTGTGACTTCTATTTTCTTTGGCTTTAATGATTTCTGATTTTATTTCTGAAATTTTTGTCTCTGCCTTGTTTTATTTTCCTCATTTTCCTACTGTATTCACTGAGTAATCTTGTATCCTGTTTGTTGGTTTTATTTTGCTTTTATTCCTGTCCTCAAATATGAAGCATTTTACTTTGCGTGAGGAAACCGAGCTCAGTAGTGTCTACCCTCGTTAGGGCTCACTTTTCTCAGAGCTGGCAATGTGCACAACTATTAATTGCTGGAGGTAAATAGCCCAAATTCGCCTATTAAATCAGTAGTGCTCATATAGATAATCATGCAAGTGCCTTAAAGGATTGTGTCGGTCTCTAAAAACATATTCCCTTCGAAATGCTCTTCTTATAATGATGGCTCGTATATCAACAAGAACCTTGCATTCATTTCTGCTGTTGGTGAGTGTGTGTGACTTCACTGTGTGGCTTATAGGCTATGTTCATGTTATCCAGCTAATTTCAGCATATACCTGCAGTTTCGCAGGTTTGGGATTAAGGGTCAATTGCCCAATAACAAGGCATGCTAAATTGTTAAACTGAAAATCCTGAGTTTATTGCAAAATGTCAACAAACTAATTGGGTTAACTGCGTTAGGCACATATGTGAAACAGGGCCCAGGTGGTGGGCCTACACTACACTTTGCTTGAGCTAAAAAAATAATATCAAGTATTCCAACTGCACTGCACGTGCTGCTTCAGACACTGATTTTTTTACTGTAAATACTGTATGAATGGAGATTACTGTTTGGGTGCGGGGGATTCCAGAAACCTCTGGGTAAATATGCCCACAAGGCCTGCATGAGGAAGCAGCAGCCTCCAGAATAAATAAATAAGAATGCAATTTAGCCTCATCTGGAATTCATCAGAGCAGAAGTATAAAGAGAGTTTTGGTCAGATAGGATCTAGTGTCTGGAAAACGAATGAACATCATACCCCAGGGGTTCATGTCTGGGGAAGACCTGGCCTGATATGAAAATTAAAAATTTAAATTCAGATCTAAACTATTTGGTCATAATAAGTTTTTGTGTGTGTGCGCACATGTGCGCGTGCGTGCTTGTGTGTGTGTGTGTGTGCACGTGTGCGTGCATGTTCATGTGCATTTGTGGGCATGAGTGCATGTGCGCACGTGTTCATGTGCATTTATGTGTGTGTGTGTGTGTGTGTGTGTGTTCATGTGCATTTGTGGGCATACGTGTGTGTGTGTGCACGCGTGTGCGTGTTCATGTGCATTTGTGGGTGTGTGTGTGCACGCATGTGCGTGTTCATGTGCATTTGTGGGTGTGTGTGTGTGTGTGTGCACGCGTGTGCGTGTTCATGTGCATTTGTGGGTGTGTGTGTGTGCACGCATGTGCGTGTTCATGTGCATTTGTGGGTGTGTGTGTGTGTGTGTGTGTGTGCACGCGTGTGCGTGTTCATGTGCATTTGTGGGTGTGTGTGTGTGTGTGCACACGTGTGCGTGTTCATGTGCATTTGTGGGTGTGTGTGTGTGTGTGTGCACACGTGTGCGTGTTCATGTGCATTTGTGGGTGTGTGTGTGTGTGCACGCGTGTGCGTGTTCATGTGCATTTGTGGGTGTGTGTGTGTGCACGCATGTGCGTGTGCGTGTTCATGTGCATTTGTGGGTGGGTGTGGGTGTGTGTGTGTGCACGCGTGTGCGTGTTCATGTGCATTTGTGGGTGTGTGTGTGTGTGTGCACGCTTGTGCGTGTTCATGTGCATTTGTGTGTGTGTGTGTGTGTGTGTGTGTGTGTGTGTGTACGTGTGTGCGTGTTCATGTGCATTTGTGGGTGTGTGTGTGTGTGTGTGTGCACGCGTGTGCGTGTTCATGTGCATTTGTGGGTGTGTGTGTGTGTGGGTGTGTGTGTGTGTGCACGCGTGTGCGTGTTCATGTGCATTTGTGGGTGTGTGGGTGTGTGTGTTCATGTGCATTTGTGGGTGTGTGTGTGTCTGTATCTTCCTTACGAGACATTCATTATGGCGGAGAATTCTCATTTCTGTTTAAAGCCCGGAAGCCAGCAGCCTTTCTAGGGAAGAGGTCATGCCAGCACTTCAGTGGAACTGCCGAATGTCCTCTGGGGTGTTCAGCATTGCAGTGGGTCTGGATACAGGCTTCTGAATGGAGGGCATGCAGAACTTATAGGTGTGTGAGCTGCTTCAGAACACAGAATCAGACAGGACAAGCCATTTAACCCTTGTGCTGTCCTCAGGGTCAAAAATGATCCTTTTCCAAGTTTAGCAGCAGTGAAAAACCCATGAACTTTTCAAATTTTATTATTTTCCGGAGTGACCCTACCATAATAAAAGTGGAACATTGCCCTTTTTATATTAAAAAAATGGGGGAAAAAGAAGTGGTACGCCATCATCTTATGAGACTTTTTTAACCCTGCAGTTATGAAATCAGAAGTTATATTCAAAGTTAATCACCATACATCAATTACAGCAATTAATTAATTAAGTAAATTGTAATGTGTGTTTTTCAGTAAATACTAGACTGGAGAAATAGATTCTGCTCTGTGAAGCAGAACAACAATGAAAACAAACTCCATATCGGGTCTTAAAATTGAATTGTTTTGTTAAATGAAAGACAATCCAATAGAATAATGAATTGAAATCATACATTCATTATTGAATGTAAGCTCACTAATTATCATTTACAAAACAGAAGACATTAAACCAGATGTTAATTTGAAACACCAGTAAAGAGAGAGATATCGATAAGCTAGATCTTGCCAGAGTATTACCCTCTTCTAGTTTCATTTATGACAAGGACCGACTGTCATAAATGAAAAAAAAGCTGACATTTACTTATTAATTAAAGGGACCTTATGTTGTTGAACCAGGGCTAAGCATTATACTATTATTATTTAAATATTCATGACTTTTCCCTCTTTCTAACAAGACCAAACATGAATATGTTTGGTGAAACATGTGACATACTTACAGTCAGGTCAGACAAAGCAGACTAATATTTTGTGGACCATGGACAAGTCTGCCCTATCCAGTTATATTCTCTCTCTCTCTCTCTCTCTCTATCTCTCTCTCTCTCAATATACATATCTGACAACATGAAGACAGCACAAAAGTTAAGGCAAAATGTGAATTCCATCACACACATGCCAGTGCATCGGCTCTGGTAGCACTAGCTAGTAAGCAACTTGCCGTTCAGTTGTAGATAGAATACATCTTAGCGGCTGTAAGTGAATATGAATATGGTATAAAGGCTCAGCTCCCAGCTAATGCAATACTGTGGCATGCTTCAGCAAGGCACTTAACCCAAATTGCTTTGGTAAGGATTTATGTGCAAATAAGTGATAAGGGCATGTGCTGAACTGATAAATAATTGAAATTAAAGCTGCTTTGTCTTTGTGGTGTGGGGATGGCTGGTTTAAGCAGCCACACCTGCCCTGGGTCAAGCTAATTAGACCTGGCCAATTGGATAATTGGTTAAGAATTAGATAATTGGCCAGGCTAATTGGACCCGGGAACAGGAGTGGCTGCACCTGTGCGTAGTGAAGTAATCACTGCGCACAGGTTAAATCTGCCATCCCCACTCACACGGGGAGCTTCTCTGTCATGACAGTGTTTAAGATCTGCTCACTTGGCTTATCATCTTGCCAAACCCTCGGAAATAAACCTGGACTGTTGGAACATCATCTCCCCGTGTCTCTGTGCTGGAGGGCCCCAAGGAAAGCCACTTCGGTGGCCTGTGGCAGGTGTGTTTGCCACAGTCTTAAAAACAAATAGAACATCAGTTTCTGCAATTCAAAGTCACCAATAATAATGTGATTACAATCCACCTAAAAGATAAAAAAGCATACTGATGAACAGGCCATTCAGCCCATCTACTCTCTTCATTTATCCACAAAATACAGAGTACCCAGCACTTGCCAATTACCTACAAACTAAAAATTAGTCTTTCAAGCCTTTGGACCTTTCCAATAGATTTAGGGTGTCAGTGTAGTACTTAAAAAAGATACCCTTTAAGGAGTAGATACCACTGTGCATGGACGGCAATGCCATATTATTGTCAGTTTGCATAACTGGATATTTACAAAAGCAATTCAGAATAAGTAGCTTGCTAAAGGGCACCACAGCACTAATACCCGTGACTTGAACCAGCAACCCTTTGAGACAGTGTTTGTCCAACCTCAGTGTGAAATTGCCACATAAATAGTGAAGTTCTCTTGTTTTTCTTGTTCCTCTGTTGCAGCACTTTGACATAGGTTCATTGTTAAAAAAATCACTAACATTCACTGTATGACCAAAAGTATCTGGACACCCCTTAGTCTGGGGCTGTTTTTCATGGTTTGGACTACTCCCCGTAGTTCCAGTGAAGGCAAATCTACAATGCTAGAGAATACAATCACATTCTAGATTATTCTGTGCTTCCCCAGCAATTTGGGGAAGCCCCTTTCCTGTTTCAGCATGAAAATGGCCTTGGGCACACAGTGAAGTCCATATAGAAATGGTTTTGTCGAGGTATTGAGGGTACAGTACAAGAAGCTGTCAGTCATATCATAGGTCCTCCACCTTCTGCAGGAGAGCGCATGCGATTTTTTCCAAGTCAGGTCAACTCAGTAGAAGTGTCTCTGTGCTGCCTGCAGTCAGAACGCAGATATCCTGCTCCTGACATCCAGCAGACCCTGCTCTCCTTCCTGAACTGGCAAATATAAAACAGGCACACGCATCCAATGCTGCCCTGGCCAGAAAAAATTCACCAGTCTTTTCTGAATTTGATTAATTATATCATCAGTTGGATCCAAGACCAAAAGTCTATGCTACAACAATGAGGCAGCCAGGTTGTTCGAAACCAAGACCCATCCCCTGTAGGACAGCTGTGGTAATAGCCAATTCCATTTAAACAAATTGACAACCACCTTTTCCAGAGAGGCTTGATGGCAAGGCTGTATAATTACCCTGAGGGTGGGCGACCCTGCCTGATGCCTCTTAATTCAGGACCCAGGTGACTCAACACACCCCCCACCTTGAGGGACGGAGTGTGGCACAGTGGGTAAGGAACTGCGCTTGTAACCGAAAGGTCGCAGGTTCGATTCCCGGGTAAGGACACTGCCGTTGTACCCTTGAGCAAGGTATTTAACCTGCATTGCTTCAGTATATATCCAGCTGTATAAATGGATACAATGTAAAGTGCTATGTAAAAAGTTGTGTAAGTCGCTCTGGATAAGAGCGTCTGCTAAATGCCTGTAATGTAATGTAAAGAAAGAGGTAGAGCAGTGGTGTCAAACTCGTTGCCATGGAGGGCCGTGTGTATGCAGGTTTTCATTCCAGCCTCAGATCTTGATTATATAATTAGTTAAATTATTTGCTGAATTAGGGATGCAGGTTTGTGCACAATGGTGACCCGACGTCTATGGTGACCCGCATTGTCTAAATAAAAATTTTCTTATATTCTGTGCTTCAATGCAGTTAAACGCATATGGCTGAATGAGTAATTGGACTCAATTAAGGCAGCATTAATTGGTTGGAATGAAAACTTGCATACACACGGCCCTCCATGGCAACGAGTTTGACACCACTGAGGTAGAGAGTCCTGTCAGCCAACTAGTCCTGGAGCTCACTGAACCGATAAAACCACCATCATTCAGCTTCAAGACAACACCTCAAGAACATCTCTCATTAGAGTCAACTGACCAAACTCCAAATAAACTTGAAACAAACTGGAATGCTACCGGGCCCTATGAACATAAAATATAAATATTCTGCTATTCTGACCAAATATCATGCCAGTGCTCAGAGCCAGCCCTGACCAATTTGGTGCCCTAGGCAAGATTTTGGCTGGTGCCCCTTGCATCGCAGTCAATTCCACATATACATATAAGACTAATCAATAATGAAAATGCAAAGGCTTATGTTACGTCCCCTGCCTCTGCTTGCCTGGGTAGTGCAGGTGGAGGTAGTTGCTTAATTACCTAATTGCCTGATTGCTTCCACCTGCCTGTGGCCCAATATAAGCCTAGTAGTATGAGGCAGGGGAGATTTTCTTTTGGGGCTTGTGATTTGTGTGGAGAGCTCTGGGTTTGTGAACTTTGTGTGTTTTTGTTTGTAATTTAGATTAATAAATGTCTGGGTTTGTTTTTAGATCAGTTTCTGTCTTGTTTTTGGTGCATCTGGACTTTGTTTGTTGCGGCCAATCGAGCCAGCCGTAGCAAAATGGGGGCTCGTCCGGGATCTGCCATCCCACTTCTGACAACACGGACAATTAGACTTCCCTGCGGCGTGCATGCTCACAGTACCCTGCGGCGGCGAGGACGCTGCGCGCAGACACACAGTACCCTGCGGCGGCGAGGACGCTGCTCGCAGACACACAGTACCCTGCGGCGGCGAGGACGCTGCTCGCAGACACACAGTACCCTGCGGCGGCGAGGACGCTGCTCGCAGACACACAGTACCCTGCGGCGGCGAGGACGCTGCTCGCAGACACACAGTACCCTGCGGCGGCGAGGACGCTGCTCGCAGACACACAGTACCCTGCGGCGGCGAGGACATGCGTGCGGCGCGCGTAGAGTTCCTGCAGCATTTCTCTCTGTCTGTCTCTTCTTGTTTGTCTCCCCTTGTTCACTTTGTTTTGTTTTGGGGACTGGTGTCTCCAGCTGGTGGTGGGGGTGTTACGTCCCTCCGCCTCAGGTGGGGGCGCTGGCCGTTTGGACACATGCGTGTGTCTTGTTACAGTTAATTGAGAGCACCTGTGGCGGTGCCCTTTTAAGAAGCCTGGAGTTGGCTTCTCAAGAGACAAGAGCTTTTTCTCCTCACCTCTCGACCACGGCTGGGTCTTGATTTTATCTTGTGTTTTGCAGCTATTTTTGTATCTCTTATGGGTAGTTGAATAAAGTTATTGGTTGTTTTTGGGAAGCCTTGGTTTTGGCTTCATTATGTTTGCGGGGGCTTGAGAGCAACCGTAACAGCTTACAACTATTAATTACAAAAGGAGATGGAAAAGGAAAATCATTTTAATTGACTATTACAAGCAGGGCTAACATTGGCTAACTAGACTTATACAACGACTTGGCTGAATACTCGATTCTGATTGGTCCAAGGGTGGGCATTATTTCTCAGTAAAGGGACACCTCGGCCTTTTAACAGTTCTAAAATCAATGCGCTACAAAATCCAGTATTCTAAAGCAGTTAAAACAGCAACATTATTCTTTCGATTTTGAATTGTTGCTACGTCCCCTACCCTCTTCAATGCCCAATTTCTCAATAAATGGCAATGTTGAATCATGGTTCTAGTTACTGGCTTCATTTAAGGATGCCAACCATCCCGCAAAATACTGAATCGTCCGTTATTTGGACAGTAGAATAGGCATTCCATATTTAACTCATGGCTACAGGATGCATTTTCATCCGTATCGGTGAACAATTCCGTTTATAGTAAATGCTGTTTTGAATAAAATTCAATACTTAGCTAGATAGCTGGGATAACAAGCATGCTGTGAGACCATTCTGACCTAAAACCCAGAATTTTAATATTGGCTAGGTAACAAGTGACAGCGAAACATAAAGCTAACTGGCATTCAAACCTATTTTTATACAGTCTATGATTCAAACCCGGTTTCAGAGTGTCTTGGAAAAATTCAATGTCTACACTGCGAGACCGTAACATTTTAAAAAGCAAGACAGAGCTAGGGAGATTCATTTGATTGAGTTATGGTTTCATGTAGTTTTCTTAAATAATGTAATGACAAAAATGACCAAAATTGGTGCTAATTGTATGGTATAAAACAAGAAGGAACTTTTTTCTTGATAGAATCGTTGGTTTCATAGACTTAACGACCAGAGGTTTTTGCTTAACAACGGTCCAAATAGAAACCTCCAGTTTTGGTTTGTGCAGCGCACTTAAAAGTAAAAGTGTATTTCTCAAAATTATGTTGTAGGTTATTCCCCAAACACCTGAACAGTCTTTCCAACTTTCCTTAATGAATTTAAGGTGGGAGTAACTGACGTTAACTCCAGCTATTTATTAAATTAGCAAACGTTATTATCGTCTAAAGTAAGCTGGTAACACTCTGCTCCAACGGTAACTACTATGCAATAGATAAACCCTTCATTCATCACATCACCTCTGTCTTTTTCCTGTTTTTCCTCCTCTTCTCTTCTTTTTCTTCCCTGGGCACCAGAGGGCTTTGGTCTTTTTGACATGATATATATATATATATATATATATATTTGAATTAGGCTACTGATGTTACAGTTTTGTACGATTGCTATGACCTTTTTATCCAATCTGTAGTCACATTTTCAAAACTCTTAACACACCAACTAACCTACAACACACAATTGGCAAAACAGTTAATTTTATGCTCAAAATCACTCATTGTAAACTAAACATCAACATTAATTTTCAAAATGCAAGAATACACTAACACACAGACACACATACACACAAAATATACTAACTCTCCCAAAACACTGCAAACATGTCTCCAAATCAAATAATTCTGTCAAAACACTAGCACATGTTCTCTTCCCACAGGCACATTTACTCAATCACCGTGCAATGACATACAAAATACTAACAGCAGATGGTATTACAGAAACTGCATTACTTTATATGTGTGTGAATGTATATATATGAAAAATGGAATGTGACAGAATTGCTGCAGTAGTAAATTACTGCAAGAGATAAACAAAAATCTGCAATATAGCTGCTAGTTACAATGTGTAAAAGTAGTGTAAAATATACAAACAGAAAAAGGCACAGGAAAAAAAAGAAAAATACACAGTCCTTTTCTAATCTACACGGTCTTCTGCATTTGGCCACATGTTCTCGTCCACATCACTCCTGATATTTTCTATGGCTAAGCACCTTGGAAAGTATCTTTTGGTGTGGCATATCCACCCCTGGCAGTGTTCTGCTGTGATGTCTCGGCATCCAGCATCCATTGCTTCGATGAGGGTCGTTTGGTCGTGTGGGGCGACGATCATAGACTTTCCATCTCCAGGCTGAAAGAACTCTTCGATGGGGTTAAGGAAAGGGGAGTAGGGAGCAAGGAAAAGGGACACCATCCTGTGATGGGCGGCAAACCAGTCTGTGATTACACGGGAACACTGGAATGCCACATTGTCCCACGTAATCACAAATGTGGCAAAGTTGTCTCCCAGCTGTCCTCTTTCTGCCTCCGGCACCAGGCTTCTGTGCAGGTCCTCTAAAAATAAGAGAAGGCGCTTTGTGTTGTAGGGGCCAATTTCACATCTGTGCAGGACCACTCCATTGCTGGATATTGCTGCACACACGGTCATGTTTGCCCCTCTCTGGCCCGGCACGTCAACTGTGGCCCTTTTCCCCATGATGTTCCATCCCCGCCGACGTGTTTTTGCGAGATTTAACCCACCCTCTTCGACATAAACCATCTCATGTCTGCGCTGATTAGCCTCCAACTCCAAGACTCTCTGAAAGAAATCAAACACAGTGTGTGTAAATGCTTTACTGTATACCTACTGTATGTGCTACTCTGTACCCCAAGTTTAGGTTACTGTAATGTAAAACTCACTATAGTACAGTAATTGCTGTATTGGATAACCTTAGCTGGACACATTGGTGCCGGAGTTCCTTGATGCGCTCACTGTTCCTTTCAAATGGAACTTTGTACAATTGCTTCATTCGAACTCTGTGTTAAGCCAGAGTCTGAGTAATTGTTGTCAGGCTGATGCTTGCAATATTGCCAAAGACAAGGTTGTAGTCTGTAATTCTGGCCTGGATTTCTTTGAGCTTGATCCCATTGTCAGCGACGACCATGTTCACAATAGCATGCTCTTGTTCTTCAGAAGCCTTCCTCTTCCCCCTGATGGAGGTAGACGTTGGATCCTAAGAGTATTTGAATATTAGCTTTTGTAATTCGTTAGAGTTTGAATATATTCGAATATAATTTGCCTATAATTCACAAAAATAAGCTGCTTATTGTCGGGCGCAATATGCACGTGACGCTCCCTCTAAACTGGCCTGCACGTTATTTTCCGCAAGCGGGCAGTAGAAGAGGACATCGGTGAACTTTCATACTAGGTTACTACATCTGGGGCCTCATTTATAAAATATATTTTAGATCAACTTTGTGGCGCATACGTAAAAAATTACATCTGCGAGCAACCCAGAAAATAGGGCCTATTTAATAGGCTATGCAGTTATGTTGTGTGCACTTTTTTTGTAATATTTAGAACACCACAGGCCGGCCTGCCAGTGCTTCATAGTAGTGTGCCTTCTTTGATCAACCAGACATCTGCATCTTACACTGCATATCGTACTTTAAAGTTTTAACCCCTTTCCTCTTCCTCTAAACTGAATTAGATTATCTTTTAAATTATTTACATTTGGCTGAGCAGGTAGGCTGAAGATTTGTTGTTGGATACCTTCCTTACTATCATACTTGAGTGAATTTGGAAAGCATTCACTCCATGTCCCCCCATCATTCTCTGCAGGTGTGTTTCTATTACATTTTTTAAAATATAAGTATTTGTCATGTATAATGCAGAGTAAAAACTTTTACTTTCCATAATTGTATTAGTTATGTTAAATGTTTACCCTGTGCAGTTTTTACTGCTCTCTGATCTTGTGGCTTGAGTGGCTGTACATCACCTGTCAGTATGAAATGTGGATATCTCCCAATGATAAATTATCATTCTGCACCACAAAAAACACATATGTGTGTAAATATGAATGTTTCACATATCATAAATATATGATAAAATATATGTTAGCATTAGCTTTCCCAGACAGTCGTGCTGTAAATCACACATGGTGGAAAGCATTCCTATAGAGATGCTGGGAAGCGTGACCTTTGGAGCTCTCCCTGGTCCTTTGTATTTATAGCCAGATAACAGGAGAGGTTTTGAATTGTATATGACAGTTTCAGGTCAGAATTTTTTTTTTTTTTTTATTGAAAAACAGTGACCAGAAAAAGTCCTATTCAGAAATCAATCTTTTCAGTTGCAGTTCCTGTTTCTGTGAGGTCATGTAATAATTTATGGGACCATTGACAATAGCAGCTGTATGTTCATAGGTGCATAGTTCATTTTTTTCACAATGTAAACTTTCTCCTCAGGATATTTAAGTGTTGAGTTGCAAAATTTCACATTTGACTCGTTTCTGCCTTTGTGCTGGAGCATTGGGAGAATCATTTAAACGCGGGGTCAGACACATGCAGTGTGTGTGTGTGTGTGTCTGTGTGTGTGTGTGTGTGTGTGTGTGTGTTCCACACTAAACGCAGGGTCAGACACACATGCAGTGTGTGTGTGTGTGTGTGTGTGTGTGTGTGTGTGTGTGTATGTGTTCCACACTGAACGCAGGGTCAGACACACATGCAATGTGTGTGTGTGTGTGTGTGTGTGTGTGTGTGTGTGTGTCTGTGTATCTGTGTGTGTGTGTGTATGTGTTCTACACTAAACACAGGGTCAGACACACATGCAGTGTGTGTGTGTGTGTGTGTTCCACACTGAACGCAGGGTCAGACACACACGCACTCTGCAGACCAGGGTCAAATACATATTTAAATTGCAAAAAAGGAGATTGCATGTATTTGCAATTACTTTCAAATCTTACTTTCAAATCTCAAATTATTTGAAAATACTTTCAGAACATAAGGCCATTGGTGCAACATGTGCAATTGCACCATGCTGTTGAAAGACTTGAAAGCACTAGATATGCAGGAACCAATCATTACATTACATTACATTCATTTGGCAGACGCTTTTATCCAAAGCGACGTACAAAAGTGCATTTTCATGATCGTAGACAACTGCTGAACACGGGTTCAGTAAGGTACACTTACTTATTTTGTACAGCTATTTCTAGCCGAGAACAATGAACACTATCCTGGTCTAACATCTGCAAAGCCAACTAGGCAGAAGAATAAGCTACAATATTAGGACAAATACAATTTACCAAGAAGTGCAGAGATGGGGCAACATGTAACAAGTGACAGGAAAAAAGGGTATTCTTTTTTATTTATTTTTTTTATACAGCGTCGTGGTGGTTAGTCTAGGTATAGTCTGAAGAAATGAGTCTTCAGGCCACGGCGGAAGATGGATAGTGAGGGGGAGGTTCGGAGAGGGACGGGGAGTTCGTTCCACCACTGGGGAGCTAGGGTGGAGAATCTCTGTGATCCCTTTGGGCGGGTGGGAGGGGTTACAAGACGCCCTGCTGCCGCAGAGCGGAGTGGTCGAGCAGGCACATAGAATTGAGTCATGTCCTGCAAGTAGATGGGGGCTGTCCTGTTGGCAGCAGTGTAGGCAAGGGTCAGGGCTTTGAATCGGATCCTGGCAGCGACTGGTAGCCAGTGAAGTGATCGCAGCAGAGGAGTGACGTGGGAGAATTTGGGGAGGTTGTAGATGAGCCGGGCAGCGGCATACTGAATCATCTGTAGTGGCTGTATGGCACAAGCTGGCAGGTTTGCAAGGAGAGAGTTGCAGTAATCAAGGCGAGAGGTCACCGTAGCCTGGACGAGCAGCTGGGTGGAGTGCGTCGTCAGGTATGGTCGAATCCTCCTGATGTTGTACAGGAGGAATCTGCAGGACCGTGATGTTGCCTTGATGTGCTCCTTGAGGTCCAGTTGGTCATCCAGGACCACCCCCAAGCTCTTGGCAGAGTGAGAGGCAGTCACTGTGGTGCCATCAACCGTGATTGAGAGTTCACAACGCAAGGAGGTCTTATACGGGAAGAAGAGCAGCTCAGTTTTGTTGAGGTTGAGCTTCAGATGGTGGCTGGCCATCCAGGTGGAGATGTCAGCCAGGCAGGAAGAGATCTTATCATTGACCTGTGTGGCCGAGGTGGGGGAAGAAAAGAAGAGTTGCGTGTCATTTGCATAACAATGATAGGAAAAGCCATGTGAATTAATGACTGAACCAAGAGATCTGGTGTATAAGGAGAACAGCAGAGGACCCAGTACAGATCCCTGCGGCACTCCCGTAACAATCAGCTCTGAATGTTGAGCATTTTGTCTAATTAGAGGACTTATTATTAATATTTTGATGAGAACGTGCCAGGTGACTGCTGACAGCCCCAGTCCAATTGTACCGATTTCCATTGTTAACCCCTTCACAAAAGCCCCCTAGTGGCATGCCAAGATTTCTGAACTTCATTGCTCCTGTAACTAAACCATGAGTTGAAAACACCAACTCTGTGTTCTACTTTTATAAGTAGACGATACACGACAGCTATACCGGAAATGGAGTTTCGCAGCCCCACCATTATAGCACCGGTCATTCATGTAATAAGAACCCCCTCCCTGCAGTCTCATCTGCAACTACACCCCCGACGCATGACACACTGGGCAACAGTGTCTATCTAGGCATTCATAAATGCACCTGTCTTAACTACTGCTTGTATTTTTGCATAGACTGCGTTGTTGCTGTTCTCGTTTGTGTTAGTGTTAATCAGTTTAATCTTCAGGGTCCAAGTTGAACTATGCGGTTGTTCCCTGCATTTGGACCGGTACTTCTCTCTAGGGTTTTCAACATACTTGTTCCTGGTTATGGTTATACACTTTGTTGTACGTCGCTCTGGATAAGAGCGTCTGCCAAATGCCTGTAATGTACTGTAATGTAATAAAAATATTTTCACCACTAAAAATTTGTATTCCGTAATAGCAACAAGATAAACCCAACAATAGCCCTAAGATATGCCGATACAGCAGGGAAAACACTGCTCACTGAATAATGAAATAAATACAACACATTTTTCTAGAATTATACCAGGTCATTCTACTGTCAATATCTGGGACTAAATATGGAATGAATATACAACCTTAAAATTGGTTTTTACGCATAGAGGTGTCCTTTTTGAGACTGAGTGGTCATATATTGTCTTGGACAATCTGTTTGTGAAGTAACACACACACATAAACACACACACATACGTAACACACAGATATGAATGTGCTTGCACACACACACACACACACATGCACGCACACACACGTGCACACACACAGATATGCATGTGTTTGCACATACACACACACACACAAATGTATGCACGCACACACACACATGCACAGATATGCATGTGCTTGCACATACACAGTCACACACACAGATATGCATGTGCTTGCACGTACACACACACACACATGCACGCACACACATGTGCACACACACAGATATGCATGTGTTTGCACATACACACACACACACAAATGTATGCACGCACACACACACATGCACAGATATGCATGTGCTTGCACATACACAGTCACACACACAGATATGCATGTGCTTGCACGTACACACACACACACAGATATGCATGTGCTTGCACGTACACACACACACACAGATATGCATGTGCTTGCACGCACACACACACAGATATGCATGTGCTTGCACGTACACACACACACAGGTACAGATTAGAGAGGCTAATTAACCTGGGCAGAGCATCTTAGCGCTGTGGCAGGAAAGCTGAACACACAGAGGATACTCACACGGACATGAAGAAAACAAACTGCACGTACACACTGCTCAGATTAAACCTTAGAGCTGCAGCAGAGACACAGAGCTGCCATCACAGTCACTGAATCACACATTTCTGCAGTTAAATGTAAAAGTATTCAGACAGTGATACAACTTTTGTTTGTTTTTTCGTACTCCAGCACATTGGATTTGAAATAAAACAATGGATATGAGGTTAAAGTGCCGACTGTCAGTTTTAATTTGAGGGTAATTACATCCATATTGGGTCATCCTTGTAGGAATTACAGCCCTTTTTATACAAAGTCCCCACATTTTAGGGGAGCAGAAATAATGGGACAAATTAACATAATCTGAAGTAAAATATTTAGTATTTGGTTACAAATCCTTTGCATTGGATGACTGCCTGAAATCTGTGACCCACTGGGTATCTTCCCTGGTGATGCCCTGCCAGGCCTGTACCCATTTATTTCTGCTGCATTTTTCCTTCAGTCTTGTCTTCAGCGAGGGAAATTCAGTTGGGTTCAGGATGTGTGATTGACTTAGCCTATCAAGAACGTTCCAGTTTTTTGAGTCTGAAAAACTCCTTATTTGCTCTCTCAGCAGCCACATCATCAACAAAAACGAGTGAGCCAGGTCCAGTGGCAGCCATACATGCCCAAGCCATAACACTGCCTCTGTGATGTTTCACAGACAAGGGGCAGTGCTGTGGATCACAAGCGTTTCCTTTCTTTCTCCACATCTTCCTCTTTATGTGGCACAGGATAATGCTCGCCTCATCTGTCCATAAGACTTTGTTCCAGAAGTCACCAGTTTTCCTCTTTTCTAAAGGAACATTTATTATCAAACTCTAACCTGACCATTCTCCACCTTGAGGCTTCCCAGTGGAAATCTTGTAGTGAATCCTCAAAGGTCATGCTGGTGTAGTTTTCATTTCATGGTAGTCTCTGACACATCTACGCCTGCATCCTTGAGAGCGTTCTCGCTCAGTATCGTCAGTTGAAATGCGGTTTCTCTTCCCAGTTGAAAGTATTCTTTGGTCATCCACTTCAGCAGTCAGCAGCTTTCTTGTGTATGAAGCAATGATGCAAAGACACACAGCTGTCCAAGAAACAGCCTAGCAGAGGGTAGCCAGTTGTCCAATTCCTTTTACTCTCCTAAAATATGGGGATCACCTGATATGGATGTAAATACACTCAAATTGAAGCTGACAGTCTGCAGACATTTTAACCTCATAGGTCTATTTATTGTGTTATTTCAAATTACATGGGTTGGAGTACAGAGCCCTGTTCCAAAACTTTTAGATTTTAACTGTACATAACAACAGAATGTTGTGATGTTCTGTATTCTAAACTATTGGGCATGGGGGCGCAATAAGACCTTACAGTTTTACTAGTTGTGGTAGCTGTTCCAGACAGACCTCCGAGTCTGTTTATATTTCAACTGGTGCCCATCACTTTCAATCTTTCTCTCGGGGGATGAAATGTAAACACAGAGTTTGAGATCATCCATTTCCCTACAAATAAAAACTGGGTCGTTCTTTTGCATCAGCAGGACAGGGGAAATGGCTTGTGGGATGGGCACTGCATTTCAAAGCTTTTGTCGCATTTGTGTAGTCCTATAGGACGGAATTACACACCATTACACACAGCACTGGGCGTGGTTTTATATTATTTTTTGCCTGACTCGCGGCTGGAAACTAAGCGTGTGGTACAAGCAGTTAGGCAAAGATTCTAACAGCTAGCAGCGGGCGTATGGTGCTCAGTTAAACGAACGCGTATTGCAAGCGACGAGAAGAAGTGTAACTGTTGATCTTGCATTCTGACTAAGGTAAGAACCAACTTCACAGACGTAAACCAATGTGCCCTTTAATCTCTAATTCATTCCTTGCGGTCTGTTTCTTGGCATGTAAAAAAATCACTACATTATTAATTAATCGATTTGCACAGCAGTTTTTAAGCGTTGACATGTTTTCATTCAGTTAGATACTTTTATTATCCACGCCAGCGTAATGCTTTTAACGTTCTCTTCTCGTCCTTGTTTTACAGATGACAGTTCCCCGAACTCAATGAATCGTTTGGGAAATTATGTAATTTTGGATTTCTGTAAATTATTTTCAATTTACTTATTTCTATGGGTTTCTCACTGAATGATGCTCCAAAGGAACTGCGCAATCTAGAGGGACGTTTCTTTAAAAAAATATTTTATATTTTTCTCTCAGCGTGACCCTCTGAAATGGATACGTTGTATGTTGTAATTGAATTGATTATTGCTGTTTTATCAATCGCTGGGAATGTTTTGGTCTGCTGGGCCGTTGCCACCAACACGACCCTGAAGAACGCCACGAATTATTTCTTGGTTTCTTTAGCCGTGGCAGACATCCTGGTTGGTTGTTTAGCCATCCCTTTTTCCATCACAATCAGCATTGGTCTGCAGTCTGACTTCTACGGTTGCCTTTTCTTAGCATGTTTTGTTCTGGTGCTCACCCAAAGCTCAATTTTTAGTTTACTTGCGGTAGCCGTTGACCGGTACTTGGCAGTTAAAATGCCGCTCAGGTGAGTGCTTTCTTTACTCCACATCAGCGGAAATTATGCCTTTTCCTGTAAATATCATATATTAGTGAGATACATGATATGGGTAATTCAAAGGTTATATAGTTGGCATGCAAAGTTTTTTCTTCAGAAATCTCATATTCAAATTTTGAATTTGTCAGCATAGAAGACAAAAAAGATGTTGTTTTGTAAGATAGCGCTCATTTTCTTATCCCTTGTTATGATGACACTTGCTGCGGTGGGAAAGTGTTCTTTCAAATGATTGTTTGTTAATTACAGTTTAGCTCCAGTTTGTTTTTCGCTCTATTACTAAAATCTGACCTGTGACCACAGAAGAAATTGTATTCTTCTATTCCACGAAGGGGTCATTTTCTTCTCTGGACTCTTACGGACCTGGGCATTTTTTACATTTTTGAATTAATAATCACTAATAAGCATAATTTCTACCAAGGAGACTTTGACACCCGAATCCAAGCCACTGAATTGGCAAGGCATGACATGGTACTTAAAATATGTGTAATTGCCGGCAAAATCGGTGGGGAGCAAATGATCGTAAAAAGTTTAATCAATCAATCAATCAATTAATCAAATTTTATTTATAGAGCACATTTCATACAAGTGATGCAGCTCAATGCGCTGTACATAAAACATATAAAGAAAAAAGATTACAGAGGAGAAAATAGAAAACAGTACAAATGGTACAAATGGTTTAAATGAGAGGAAAACGGTGTCCAGATTGAAGTGTTGGTAGGGTCATTATTACTGAGCAATACTGCCTCATGTGTTTAAACGCTAAAACTGTAAAAGACTTGGACGCATTTAGACTTTACCTTATGAAAAAGAGCTTTAATATGATATTGACACTGTATCTTCAAGCATGTTAAATCAGATGACACAAAGGTTACGTCACATCACTGTGATTGAAAATATAAGCCCCTACAAGTTGATGTATCAGAGAACAGGACTCTTACCCTTTCTTTACCTCTGGCAGAGGAGCAGAGAAGATCCACATCATGGCAAAATGCTTAGAAATGCCGTAATTTATTCTGAAGGAAAGAATTTGAGTATTACCTCAGTGTGAAAGTAAGACTCCGCCATAAATATTCAGCATGTGTGCATTTAACATGACCGGCCAAGAGAAGGTGGAATGTCAGTTTCTGGTCTCTTAGGTTTCGTGCTCTTGAAGTTCAAAAGTTACTTCCAGTGTTTGGAGCATAGTCTGCATGAATAGAAAGAAGAAGCAGTTGGATATGTAACCAGTATGTAAGTGATGCAGATTTACTGATTTATTATTATTATTATTATCTTGTAATGCAGTAGGCAGCCTAGATGCCTTTAACCAGAGTGTGTTAGTATTGGGATTTTTAGGCTTATCCCATCCCTGCAGTGTTCTTCAAAGGAGAGAGAGAGCCCAGGCCAGCAGCACTTCAGAAGGTAGTGCAGGCAGACTACCTGGCAACTGCAGTTTTTACATTCATTTAACTGGACAATTGGAACTGGAGCACGGCAGTAATAATGTACCAGTGTTCATCTGTTCCCTGTTATAAAATCATACCTGCATGTGTTTGCTTCATTATGTACATGGCAAATTTCACACAACATCTCCGTCTATAAACCCATTTACTCTAAATTTTGTTCCAAGAGGGGAGCTTTTGAGGGACACAGTAGACAAGGGCATGTAGCTGTGGAGGGGGACTGAGGCTTTGTAAGAGGATTATCAGTCTGCGTTTGAGACCTTAGCCTGGACTGGCAGTCAGAGGTAAAAGAGGAAAGGAAACATGTGGCTGTAAGTGTTGGGCATTAAGGTGCATATCACTGCTAATGCAATACGCTTCTGCATTGGTTTGCCATCAAAAGTCAACAGGACCGAGTTAGGCCTTGAGAGGCTGTGGAGACATGCTTGCTGTAAATCGGCAAACTTGCAATTAACGCAAATGATTATCTTTCAGTTGCCATTGAGTTCAGATATCATACCATCAAATGCTGAGATAAAATGTTAAAATTGACCTCCATTAAATAACTCGACATATTTCATCTGTTTGATGAGGAATATCCTCATACACAGAAGTCTTGAGTACTCAAATTAGCATGCAACTCATTAGTAAGTAGATGGCAACAGAGAAATTAGAAGACACAAAAGGGTCACAGTATAAACAATACAAACTCTAGTTGATAACAATGTGTATAGGCTAATATATGAGATTGCTTTAATGTGCATACCATCAGCACACTGTATTACTAATACACAATCTAAAACCAGAGCCTATTCATATTTATATTTATCCATATTTATATTTTATGCAATGTGGCACAAGTGGTTTTCAGCTGTGCGTTATTCCACATCAGTATCTGGCATTACAAAGACAATAAGCATTGTCTGAAAAAATGCCCTTATCGGTAGGCTCGTGTTGTAATATTCAAACTACAACCTGTGCAATTACAACTAATAATAATAAAAAACAACCTTTATTATTGCAGTGCAACCTAGGAACAGTACGAACATATTTGCATTATTTTTGCATTATACAGCTATGCAGAGCGTCGATGAAGTCAGGGTTGCCAAACTGGTCAGCTGGCAGTAGAGTAGATAGATTAAGAGGATTTATTACTTTCAGGCGGTGGTGGGTGGTTGTGATCCCGGATCGAGGGTGTGTTGTGGTTGCGATTGCGACGGGGGGGGGGGGGTGCTGTCGAAGACAGGCTGAAAGCATTGGACTTTGTCGTGCTAGCTGATGAGCCGATAGTGGCACTGCCTCCGTTTGGCATGAGATGTGCTTGGGTAGCGTAAGGGAATGAAACAGAGCCTGAGAGCGCGTGTCTCACACCAACAGGGTGAGAGCTGGCAACCCTGATAAGGGTTCCTGTGCTTTTAGGTATCTGGTTTATTTACAGCCTCTCTGGCTGCTACCCGTATTACAACAGAACGAGGTGGCAGGGCAGTAAACTAAAGGTTCTGTGTGTTCAGTGTTTCTCAGGCCTGCTTCATTCCTGTTTTATTCAGCTCACGCAAGTGGGCAAATGATTCATTTCACTGGTTGAGCGATTCATAAATAAATCTGTATGTGAGGAGCAGAGGTATTTCAAGTCGTAGGCAGTTCAGCTGTGTGAGGAATGAACTGCTATGAATGCAAAAGTGTAGGGCGAGGGGCAAAGTAAAAATAGCCCACTTCCCCACCATCACCATGGAAATGTCAGTCAGAGGACCTGGCTTCTAAATGTTTTTAATCTTCTTTTCAGGTATAAGGAAGTGATGACAGGGAGGCGAGCCCGCGAGATCATCGCCCTGCTCTGGGTCCTGTCTTTCATTATTGGGCTTATCCCCTTCCTGGGGTGGAACAAAAAAGATTTGGTTTGCCAGGGGCCTGCCAACGAGAGTGTCGCAGGGAACGGCAGCAGTCGGAGCTGCCGGCTGACCTGCTACTTCGAGAGCGTGGTGGACATGCGCTACATGGTGTACTGCAATTTCCTGGCCTGCGTGCTGCCGCCGCTGCTGCTGATGCTGGGGGTGTATGCGCAGATCTTCAGTGTGGCGCGCGCGCAGCTGCAGCGCATGGAGCTGAAGCGCGGGGGGGCCGGGGGGGCCGGGGGGGCCACGAGCTCGTCCAGCCTGCTGCAGCACCAGGTCCACGCTGCCAAGTCGCTCGCCATCATCGTGGGCCTGTTCGCCCTCTGCTGGCTGCCCGTGCACGTGCTCAACTGCCTGACGCTCTTCTGTGCCCGGCTGCACAAGCCGCCGGCTGTCATGTACATGGCCATCGTCCTCTCCCACGCCAACTCGGCCGTCAACCCCGCCATCTACGCCTACCGCATCCAGGACTTCAGGGAGACCTTCCGCAGGATCCTCTTCCGGCACTTCCAGTGCAGGAGGGGCGAGCTGTACGCGGGCTCCAGCAGCACACACAGCACAGACCCCGCCTGCTTCCACTAGGGCCCAGCAGGGGGCAGCGGCACACACAGCACAGACCCCGCCTGCTTCCACTAGGGCCCAGCAGGGGGCAGCGGCACACACAGCACAGACCCCGCCTGCTTCCACTAGGACCCAGCAGGGGGCAGTGGCACACACAGCACAGACCCCGCCTACTTCCACTAGGGCCCAGCAGGGGGCAGCGGCACACACAGCACAGACCCCGCCTGCTTCCACTAGGGCCCAGCAGGGGGCAGCGGCACACACAGCACAGACCCCGCCTGCTTCCACTAGGGCCCAGCAGGGGGCGACTTCTTCAGTTTCCTGCATCGTTTTACTGTTTTTTTCAATTGCTAGCACACATTTTTGAAAACAGCGCTCATTTTCTTAAAACACTTAACACAATTCACAAAACACAGGAACACTTCATATATCCTGCAAAATGAAGCACTGCATTCAAACTACATAAACACTTATCAAAATCAAACTTTTGCACCAAATGGCACACACGTCATTCATATTACCAGATTTTTGTCCATCCAACTACATACTGTTGTGCTCAGTCAAAAGCACTTTCATCTTTGCTGGGCTTTGTCATAAAAAAATTGTTCTGTATGAAGAGATTTCTGCAGAGAGAGATTGTTCAAGTCTACAGAAATATGTGCAGAACACAAATTGTACTGTTGAAACAAATCTTTTTATTTTTCTCCACAACAAATCAGTGCAACATATACACAGCATATACAGTATACATTACAGTTGTGTGAACAAAAAATATGCTCTCTATTCGATACAGTAAACAGAAAAGAAAACTTTCAGCAGCACCGCATCAACATCACAGGCAATATCTCCCCTGGCTAGACATCGAGCAGCACCTCATCAACATCACAGGCAATATCAATAGGTGTGCTCAAGTCTAAATGTCTGGATAACAGAGGCAACAGTAAATCGGCTCAAGTTGGGCTGGACTCTCTGTCCAGCCTCTCTCATTGTCAACCCATGTCAACCCATTACAGTTTTTTACGATTGCTTAAGCATGATTTTGAAAACAGGGCTCATTTTGTCAAAACACTACACACAATTCACACAACCACACACACAAGTACCAGATCACCTCAGATCTTTTACAAAATGAAACACTTCATTCAAAACTATACAATAATTTATAAAAACCCAATTTTGTCAACGTATGGCACACACATGGTTCACACTATCTGATTCTGTTTGAACCAGTTACACACTGCTGTGCTCAATCTAAAACACTTTTACAGTTTTTCTCGTTTCTTGTTTAAACACGTTTTCTGAAACTATAGCTCAGTTTCTCAAAACTCTACACACAAAGCACAGCAACAGTTATCCTTTTGCCAAAACTACACGAATCTCTTGCAAAATGCATTCATGCATTCAAAACCATGTTCTCTCTTCTCAAAACTGACTTTTTCCATGAAAAAAAGATTCACACAGGCCTCATATGAATAGGTCTTATTGAGCATTGATTTCACACTGGTGCGATAAATTTAAAAACACAACCGTCAAAATACTGTATATATGTTCTGGCCTCATGAGGTCATTTTACATATTCAAGTGTATAAAATTGTGTAAAAATTGCTTATATTTTATCCTTTTCTTTTTGAGGGGTCCCAAAATAGGCTGCAATTTTACAGTAAATATAAAGACTGTTGCCATCATACAATTCAGTAAATATATCATCATATACATAGTGCATTTGCTAGGTAAACCTAATTCCAATTCAGTACAGTACAGCAAAGTGTGTGAACTGTTATCACTTTGAGTGTTGTTGTTATTGTGTATGATACAATGCACATTTACTGTATTCTCCTGCCAATGAGGTCCAGTTGGGCTGCACTCACAACCCAGGTTCCATCATGAGTCACACTGAACATTGTTAGAAGTGTTTTTCCTTTTTCCTTATCAGTGAATTATGAGTTTTGCCAAAATATATAACATTTGTGTCTTCTCAAAACGAGAACATGCTTAGACTGTGTCAGTCTGGACAATAGATGTAATGATCTGTTATCATATATGAAATCAATGAACAAATTCAAAAAGGTAACAAAGCAAATCTTTATTTGTTACTGTAAAATAAATCTTTGTTCAGCAGACTGCAAAAATAAAAATCGTAGTTTGTAGGCCTGCTGTAAAAAACAAAAAACAAATACGTGATCAACCAAAGTTGCACGTATTTCACCTCTTCCTCCTCCTCCTCCTCCTCCTCCTCCTCCTCCTCTACCTCTACCTCTCTGTGCTGCGTGTTGCTCCATTGTTTTCCAACACAATAGAGGTCACCGGAGGTCTCTTTTATGCTCTGACAGATAATTGAAAAGTTAAGCCAATTGAGTTTGAGCAGGTGTGGTGTGAGTGAGACCAATTGGTACTTAGAGTTTGGCATTTGAAGGCCAGTGTTTTCCATGTGAACAAACAAGGCTTGATTATCAAAATTGTGCTAAATAATGAGATTTTGTGTGTAGAGTTGTGCAAAAATGTGATTTAGAATTGCTATTTGAGTGAAAACAAAGGAATTGTGCTTAGAGTTTTGTGGAAATAGTCTTTGTTGTTGACATATGAGCTTCAAGTTTTCACCATCGTGTGCGTAGTTCCAGTTTTAGTGTAAACATTTGAGAAAAACTGTAAGCACCTAAGTGTTTGATCAATTGGTTCATAGATGTGGTATTTTGAAAAGCAGTGGCTTGAAATGGCAAAGAAGTGACATCATGTTAGATTTCTGTGTCTAATGTAGAGAAGTGTGTTCAGTGTTTTGCAAAACACTGTGCAGTGTTATGCAAAAAGTGTGAGGCTGAGAATATGCTTATAGTTGTGCAAATCTGGGCTGAGGTTTTGGTCCTTGAGTGTCAGGTTTCACTAACTGTGTGTTACTTTTAATTTTAGTGTGTAAGCAATTGACCATGTAAGCAAAACTGTAACATGGTCAACTAACGTTGCCTGGATTTCATCAGAAAGTTGTTTTCTTCCGTGTCCTCTTCTTTGTCCTCGTCCTTCCCCTCCCCTTCCAGCTCTACCCCTACCTCTCACTCTTCCTTGTCCTCTCTAGCCTCACCCTCACCATCACCCTCCCTCTCCCTCTTCCTCTCCCTCTACCTCTACCTCTCCCTCTTCCTCTTCCTCTTCCTCTTCCTCTCGCTGCTATGTTGGCTTCCATTGTTGTTGTAAAAAGGTACTCACCTGTGCTCTTTTTATAGTGCTAACATCCTGATTGATGAGACAACAATTAAGCAATGAAGTGTTTGGCCAGGTGACACGTGTATTGGCCAGTTGGTCCATGGGTGTGGCATTTTGAATGGCTGTGTTTTGAAATGGCAAACAAGTGACTTTATGTCAGATTCCTGTGTCTTATGTAGAGAACTGTGTGCAATGTGTTGCAAAAAGTGCCATGTTGAATTGCAAATTGGGTCCAAAGCAGAAAATGTGTTTAGAGGTTTGGAGACTTGAGCTGAGGTTTTGCTGAGTGTCAGTTTTAATAATTGTGCTTTATGTGTCATTTTAGTGTGTTAGCAATTGAAAAAAACTGTAAAGTTTCTCCTGTCTGGTTTTTTAAAAATGCCATTCCAAATAAGGACCACTCACTGGTTGAATGGACCTCATGTGCAGTCTGTAGTCCCGGATGGTGTGCAAGATCAATTGAATGTCATTTATGAAGAGCCTGGCCTTGTGGTGTTTTCTTAAACGCATTGATGTTTACATGGGCATCTTATGCAGATGGAATGTATTTGTGCAAAAACAAAAAGGCAGAGGTTATCTTGTAGTTGTTTTTTTTTCAACTGGAGTGAAACTGCAGTGAAATTTCAGCCACATTTCAGGGATAATCAAAATCATAACTTGATGCATGTTTTGGACGAGTGTGAAATCCAGTGTGGCATATCCAGCTCTAGCGCTGAGCTTCAGTGCAGCGCTGTGAATGGAGCCCTGGCCACACCCAAGTTCGGCGAGGTGACGCACTATTGGCCACACCCACTCGCAGCAGAAGGGTCTCTGTATGCAGGGTTTTCCAGTCCTTATCATGGACGAGCCCGGCTCTTTGTTGAGCATCTGATGACCTGTCTGAGTGACCGACTGCATTGAATTGCAAGACGCTACTATTGGGCGAAATTAACCTGAAGGGAAACGTGAAGACATTTTTGAATGTCTGCCATGATTTAACTTTCCAGTTCTTGGAAATGGGGAAAAAATGTGAACTGTGGACACATTGTGTTGCACTGAACTAAACAAAGGAAATATTGTCATGGCAGCTTTGTCCTTATGTCCTAAGTTATAACATCCATACCTTAGATTGTCACCTGTAACTGAATGTCTCATACTCATTTAGTCATATAAAATAACCACCTTAAAGAATGGGGGGAGGGGGGTGACTGTAGTGTAGTATACTATCCATAGTCAGCCGCACATAACAGCCTTACTCTGGAATTAAGCCTTACTCTACATTTAAGATGATTTCTTAAACTGTGCACTTCGTATTAATACTGTTATCAGGACCTTTCTATATTATTACTCTAGAAGTCCGTTGATATATTAAGTGAGGAACTATTCAGATGAGGGCCTGTTTAATGAAGGATTAAGCGAAGACACAATGAAATAAATGTGTCCACATCTGTTCTAACAGCGATGCAGTGTCTCAGAGACTGTAAAGTTCTTTACTGTTTAATGACTTTATAAAGTATATGTCCTGTAATTCCTTTATAAATGAAGCAATTTTATGGGTGAACAAAAACAAATGAAGCAGAAGACGCTTTGTCCTGCTCCGTTATGGTATCATGTATTTTTTCCTTGTTCTTTGCATAGATAAAGTATCAAAATAACACTTGATGGCCAACAACTGCTTGTATAATTTAAACAATCAATAATTATATGATTTAGTGAAACATAGATAAATAAATTGAACATAACATAACATAACATAACATAACATAACGTAAGACAAGAACAGGCCATTCAGCCGAACACTGCTTGTCTATGAGGTAAACTGGCTCAGTAAAAAGCACAATCAACAAAAAAAGAGAGGAGTTTGCTTTCTCTAAAGTACTAAAAGAAAGCTGTCAGTACTAAGCATCCCTTTGGCCCGGTGACGTTGTTCTCCCGTTCACTGCTTCAGTGAATGACAGTGCACTGCACATCTAGGATTGCAGTCTAAACAGATCTGTTCTGAGACCATAACTGCAAATACACTTTGGTGAAGTTTAAACGTCATATAGTTTTATAGATAAAGACTTCGACACATTTAAGCGAAGCAGCATTCAGCTACTTGACTGCAAATAGCTCCCCCTTCTGGATAATCTGCAGGCTGCTGTGAATGACTGAGTGAGTGAGTGTGTGAATGAGTAAGTGCGATTGAGTGAGTGAGTGTGTGAGTGGGTGAGTGAGTGAGTGAGTGAGTGGGTGAGTGAGTGAGTGAGTGTGTGAATGAGTAAGTGTGATTGAGTGAGTGAGTGTGTGAGTGGGTGATTGAGTGAGTGAGTGAGTGGGTGAGTGAGTGAGTGAGTGGATGAGTGTGAGAGTGGGTGAGTGAGTGAGTGGGTGAGTGAGTGAGTGAGTGTGTGAATGAGTAAGTGTAATTGAGTGAGTGAGTGTGTGAGTGGGTGAGTGAGTGAGTGAGTGAGTGAGTGGGTGAGTGAGTGAGTGAGTGGATGAGTGTGAGAGTGGGTGAGTGAGTGAGTGTGTGAGTGAGTGAGTTAAAAGGCAGGTCGATGAGGTGTAATAAATAAATAAATACAAATGCTGATATTCTTGCCCACATGTGCATGTGACCTAGCTGTGTGCTGCTTCATCCAGGGTTATACAGCTCACTCTCGCAGCCCCACCCATCCTCCCTCCAGGCCAGCTGTGATAAGAGGATGCTGTGGTTTTGATGCTGTCAACATTTGTCACTTAACTCACACAACATCCAGTTTAGCGCCAGGAACAGACTTCCTGAGGAAAGGGAGATACAGTTGAGGCCGAAAGTTTACATACACCAAGGCTAAGGACATTCAAACACAATTTTTCACAACTCCACACATTTGATGTTACCATACATTTACTGTGTTAAGTCAATTAGGGTATCTACTTTATTTCCATAAAAGGTTATTTCAAAATAATAGCTAAGAGACAGATTTATTTCAGCGTTTATGTACTATATCAGTACTTTGTGATGGCCACTCCAATACTTGTCATTAAGCCATTTTGTTACAACTTTAAAGGTATGCTTAGGATCATTTTCCTGCTGGAAGACCCAGTTGCGACCCAGTTTTAACTTTCTAGCTGATGTCTTGAGGTGTTGCTTCAGTATTTCTAGATAATCCTCCTTCCTCATGATGCCATCTATTTTCTGAAGTGCACCAGTCCGTTTTCCAGAAAAACACCCCCATAACACGATGCACATGCTTCACAGTTGGGATGGTGTTCTTCAGATTAAAGGCCTCACCCCTTTTCATCCATACATAGCGCTGATCATTATGGCCAAACAAATTTTTGTTTCATCTGAGAACACTCCTCCAAAAGGCTAGGTCTTCGTCCTGGAGATCACCTGCAAACTTAATTCTGGCTTTTTTATGCCGGTCTTGGAGTAGGGGCTTCTTCCTTGTGCGACAGCCTTTCAGGCCATGGCGACGTAGGATTCTCTTAATGGTGGATGTAGATACTTTGGTACCTGATGCCTCCAACTCCTTCACCAGTTCCTTTGTTGTTGTCCTGGGGTTCAGTTGAACCTTTCATACCAAAGTTTGTTCAGCCCTGGGAGTTAATTTGTGCCTCCTTCCTGAACGATGCAGTGTCTGTGTGGTCCCAAGATTTTTATATTTGCATACAATTGTTTGTACAGATGCTCGTGGTACCTTTCAGTTGTTTGGAAATTGCTCCTAAGGAGGAATCGGACTTGTGGAGGTTTTTTTTTTTTTTTTTTCAGGTCTTGGCTGTGTTGCTTGGATTTTCCCATGATATCAAGTGCAAAAAGGCAGTGGCTCTGAAGGCAGGCCCTTAAATACAGCCACAGGTGCCAGTTAACTCCTAATTATGACAATTGGCCAATCAGAAGCTTCTAAAAAGTCATTACATCAATTTCTGAAATCTTCCAGACTGTTTAAAGAGAGTCAACTTGGTGTATGTTAACTTTTGACCCACTGGAATTCTGATATAGTGAATTAAAGCTGAAATAAATCTGTCTCTAATCGATTTTTAAAATGACCTCTGACAAAAGTAAGAAATGGTGGCATGAAATGTGAGTTGTGAACTTTTGGCCTCAACTGTACTGAACATATGTGTACTCTTCTTTGTTCCCTTTTAGATTGTGAAAAATCCATATTCAAATGTATACAAATTATGTAGTTCATGGGTACTTGTTCAGGAATTCAGAGAATACTTAACTGCATACATGTGCTTCTGTTTGTGTGTGCAAAGCAAGTACCTTCTGGACAAACACATTCTAAATGTAAATAATGCACTGTAAAGCTACCAAAGAAATTTGCCAGGTAACCGTGGAGCTGTTTTAATGAATGGAAATTCAGCCAGATATTACAAAAACAACATTATTACAAAAAAAAAATATTCTGGGAAATTGTGTTAGACAACATGCCACCCATCTGACTAAGCATAAACTCAGTAAGGGTGAACAGGTTTTTAGGGCCAACAAAAAATACTCATAATACATAAGCTATTGGCTCCGTGTTTAAATGGCCTGTTTGGAGGATGGAGAGACATTGTGTTCATAAGCCTTCCTTACACTGTTACTTACTGCAATGAGAATGAAAAATGTACATCAAGGAAAGCAATTTTAAGATTTCAGATTAAGTCCTCACAACTGGAAAATATAATAATATCTGAACATTATCTTTCAAAAATCAATTGCATTACACAAATTACACAGGTTTGCTGCCATCTTGTGACAACTTGCTGCAAAACAATAAACCAACGATATGAAAAAATGCTTTAAGGCTGCCCCCTAGAGGAGACCAAAGTTGGTGATTAACTTCTAGAAAATCAATTTCAATTGAGAAATGAGACATCCTACGGTTTCTCTAATGTAATGCCCGGTTTGACCTCGACTCTCGTTTTGCCCTCTGCTCGCCATATAGTCGTCCAGTTAGTGTGTTCCCAGCTTAAAAATCCTTAATTCAAACATAAGTTTGTCATTTTGCTTTGTCATTTTTCCTTTATTATTTTTGAAGCTACTCTGGGTGGAGATCTAATGCTCCATAGGGGGTACGCTATAAGGGATTTTAGTTTCCGATTATCAGCTAACTGTCTGAAGTTCAGCGTTCAAAGCCCCCTCATGCCCAGTACCCTTTGAAGAGTAGCCAGCATTCAGTTAGATTTGGATAGGCTACTTGTATTTTTATTTATTTTTATTTTTCCATAGATTGCGTTGTTGCCGTTCTCGTTGTTAGTGTTAATCAGTTTAACCACCAGGGTCCAGGTTGAACTATGCGGTTGTTCCCTGTACTTGGACCGGTACTTCTCTCTAGGGGTTTCGTCATACTTGTTCCTGGTTATGGTTATACACTTTGTTGTACGTCGCTCTGGATAAGAGCGTCTGCCAAATGCCTGTAATGTAATGTAATGTAATGTAGGCAGACAGGGACTGGAGTTATTGATCGGTTTGCTGTACGTTTCCCTACACATTTCCCTTATCATTCACCCTGTTACAGTCTGACCCAGGCCGTAACAGGCCGTATAGGCAGGCACGGTGGCATAGTGGTTAGCACCGTTGCCTCGCAAGAAGGAGGTTCCGGGTTCGAATCCGGGTCCGACTGGATCCTCTCTGCGTGGAGTTTGCATGATCTCCCCGTGTTCGCGTGGGTTTACTCTGGGTACACCGGGTGCTCCTGCAGTTGCCCTTGACCAAGGCACTGGCCTCAGAACTGGAGTTGGCCCCTGGGTCCTGCACTGTGGCTGCCCACTGCTCCTAAGTAACTAGGATAGGTCAAATTACCCCACAGGGTTCAATAAAAAAGTATAACTTATCTGACCCTAGACCAGGTCGTAACACACTGTATCAAGCCTAGTCTTAAAAAACCCCCAAGATTCTGCCTCTACTATGTGACCTGACAGACTATTCTTGACATTGATTACTCTCTGCTTGAAAAAATTCTTCCTAATGTCTGTATGGAATTTACCTTTTGCTAATTTCCATTTATGCCCCCTTGTTCTACTAACATAACCCAACCTGAAGAGTCTCTTGTAGTTCACTTTGTTGATCCTGTTTATGAATTTAAAATCCTCAATCAAATCACCCCTGAGTCTCCTTTTACTAAGCTTGAAGAGGTTAAGCATCTTAAATCTTTCCTCATAGCTTTTATCTTTCATACCAGGAATCAATTTGGTTCCTCTTCTTTGAACTTTTTCCAGAGCCTCTATATATTTCTTGTAGTACAGTCCCCAGAACTTCACACAATACTCTAAAGTGTGGTTTAACAAATGTATTGTATAAGATAAGTATAACTTGGATAACCCCGAATTTATGATCAATACTTTTGGCTATATATCTCAGCATCCTGTTGTGCTTTTATACTGCTACAGCACAATGCCTAGAACCTGAAAGGCTTTGATCAACCTTTACTCCCAAGTCTTTTTCAAACTGAGCACATTCCAATTTTGTTCCTCCCATAAAGTAATCCTGTTTTTATTTCCCACATGCAGAACTACATTTTGCTGTATTAAATTTAATTTGCCTGGTTTTCGCCCACTTCTGGATTTCATTTAAATATTTTTGGATTACTTTAGTAGATTCCAAAATATTAGCTTGGCCTCCCAGTTTTATCTGCAAATTTGACTAATGTACTTTCTTCAGTATTTTACATGTGATGCAAGCTAAACTGACAGGCCTGTAGTTTCCTGGATCAGTACGGGCCCCTTTCTTATATATTGGTATTATATTACCTTGCTTCCAGTCCTCAGGTATTTCTCCAATTTCTAAGGTGTAAATCTTGGGCAGCTAGACCAATGAGGGAAATAGCTGGGAGCGAAGGTATCTGCGTGTGTCCCTTCGGTGCTGCTGGAAAAAGTTGTTAGTGTTATTTTCAAATTTCACCGTTCTTACAAACGGGGCAAGGCTGCACTTTGGATCAACTAGATCAGCTAAATTTAGACCAGGTTACAAGAATAGTAGTGCCACTCTATTCTCCGCTTTTCTCTGGCCTGGGCTATTATCTAGTTTTCCCCAGAGGCAGTCTGTGAGCATTACGATTAGTTTAACTCTCAATTATCTGACTCCAATTAAAATTTATCCTTGATTGGAAATGGATTTCTGTTCTTTGCAACATCTATACCGAGAAAGGCCGGCCTACCGCGCATCGCACCGGCCGACGTGCATCCGACATACGACAATCTAGATGTCTGGTGAGACTCAGAGGTGGGCGAATATCTTAAACTCTGTTGGGTATGACGATTACGTTGGACACCGCCAAGTGGCGAGGCGTCATTGACTCAAAACTTACTGATCAGATAAGTCGAACAGATGCAATTCCCTAGCGTCGTGGAGGCTCAACAGAAGGGATTTAAAAGACAAGTTAAACAATTCCCAGAAACCACACCAATCAAGGGCTAACAATTTATTAGTCAGGTAGGTAAATCTCTTAAAACAGTCAAATACAGTTACAGAATGTAGCATATTAACCCAAAATAGAGAGTATCAAAATTATGCATACCTGACCAAGACTACACACAGAGCCAAGAGGATGTGCAGGAAGTCTGAATACAGAGCTTCCCAGATTGCTTTGTCCCTTCTCCTTAAATGTCCAGAGGTCATAAATCTCAGAACTGCCAAGTCAGTGGTCAAATTGGAATTGTGTTTACCTTTTCCAGATGTCCTTCTGAGAGAATATTTTACCAATGTAGGTCTTTCTGTCACTTTTTGTCATGAAACCTCTATTTTCACAGTTAGGGTTTTCACAGTTAGTTTCCCAAACCCAAACAGATCCCTGAATTCTGATTGTAGCAATACACAATATACACTTTTAACCTAAGTTAGGTAAAGTATGTGTATTACTATAGATATTACATTTATTCAGTATATTGTGATTGTGTTACTCTAATACAGTATATTTCATCAGACAATCAATATCTTAATGATAACATAATGCAGAGTATTTGAATAAAATGCCATGTTTCCTTTAACAGTTCTCTGGAAATAAAAATGTATTTTTCCAGCTCAGTGCATAGTTTCTGTATGAGTAAAGTAAAAAGGAAGGAGGTGTGCTGACACACTTCTTCCTCATGATGGTAATGTTTCACTGTCTACCAGTAATGTCCAGTTGCAGACCCTCAAACCTACCCTTACCTGTGTCATTGGTTCCTACGTGAACCATGACCACAGGATCCCTCCCCACTCTGGCCAGGAGCTTGTCTGCAACGCTCCAGGAGCTCTCTGACATGTTTGATGTCTTTATAAAGAGCTAAGAAACAGGAATCTTTGTATAATATATTATTAATTATATCAAAGTGCTTAGCTCTGTGTGGCAAACAAGCCTGTCACAGGCCACCGAAGTGGCTTTCCAAAGGGCCCTCCAGCACAGAGACACAGGGAGATGATGTTCAAACAGTCCATGTTTATTTACGAGGGTGGCAAGATTTTACAGCCAAAGAGTAGATGTTAACACTCATGACCGAGAGGCTCTCCTTTGTGTGGGTGGGGATGGCAGATTTAACCTGTGCGCACCGATTGCCTCACTACGCACAGGTGCAGCTGGCACTGCAACCACAGGTGTGGGCGATTACAATTAATTGCTAATTGTTTATATGTTCTGCCTGCAGTGAGACCGGGGCTCTGGAATGAGACGCATGTGGGACTGATGCAGTGTGCAAATTCCCCTTCCTTATCGTGTGTTGTTTTGTTTTGTTTTGTTTGTGTACGTACGGATGTAAACCAGCGCAATAAAACCCGTGTGCGTCCGAGAACTGAGGACTGTGTGGTTAGTGGGTAGAAGGACTGCAAAACGTGTTATGCTGCTTTACTAGCATTGACACTTATTTGTTCCCAATGTTGAGAGAGCAGCAACAGACTCTAAATGCCACCCCTAGAATCCACTTTTTGTTAGCTTTCTTGAGCATGAACTCATGATGCAACATTAGTTGCATACAGTTTGCCAAGAAACAGCTGAGAAGTGAACTGTCTAATTGCTTTTGGTCCCCAAAAATTGGGGGACTACATATAAAAAAGGTTGCAATTCCAACATGGATTACCCAGTATTAATGTAAATACCCTCAAATTACAGTCTGCACTTTATCTTCATATACATTTTTTTTCAAATCCAGTGTGGTGAAGTACAGAGCCAAAACAAAAATTGTGTCACTGTCTTATGGACTGCACTTTGTGTATATACACTGAACAGAAATATAATTGTAACACATCAATTTCGAAGATTTTATTGAGTTCAAATGTAATAAACGTAAATCAGTCAACTGAGATAGATTCATTAAGCACTTACCTATTGATTTCATGTGATTGGGGATACAGATATGCATTTGTTAGCCACAGATTCCCCCAAAAAATAAGATACCATGAAATGAACAGAATACCAATCAGTATCTTGTGTGACCACCATTTGCCTCATGCAACACAACATATCTCCTTTGTATTGAATTGATCAAATTGTTGATTGTAGCCTGTGGAATATTGTCCAACTCCTCTTCAATAGCTGTACAAAGTTGTTGGATATTGGTGGGAACTAGAACACGCTGTTGTATGCACCGGTCCAGAGCATCCCAAACATGCTCAATGGGAGACATGTCTGGTGAGTATACAGGCCACGGAAGAACTGGGACATTTTCAGCTTCAAGGAATTGTGTACAGATCCTTGCAACATGGGGCCGTGCATTGTCATGCTGAAACATGAAGTGATGTCGGTGGATGAATGGCACAGCAATGGGCCTCAGGATCTCATCTCGATATCTCTGTGCATTCAAATTGCCATGGATAAAATGCACTTGAGTTCTCTGCCCATAGGATATGCCTGCCCATACCAACACCCCACCACCACCATGGGTCACTCTGTTCACAATGTTGACATCAGCAAACTGCTCACCCACCCGACGCCATACACGCTGCCTGCCATCTGCCATGTACAGCTGAAACCGTGATTCATCAGTGAAGAGGACCATTCTCTAGCGTGCCAGTGGCAGGGCCGGCCCCAGGCATAAACACTCCATGCGGTTGTTTAGGGCCACAGCCGCTGGGGGGGGGGGGGGGGGGGCATAGAACGGTAGAGGGGGGCACATGATCCAGTGTTATTTTAAGTGTAATAACGTTAGGCATTCTTCTATCGCAAAACTAGCGGTATTAATTGAAAGTGGAATGTCGGCAGATTATTGTATAGCAGTGTAATGTAAGGAATTTTATCCCATTCTTCTATGCAGAACTTCTTTAATTCAGACCAAGTAGGTTTTTGAGTATGAACTGCTGGTTTCAGGTCCTCCCACAGAATCTCTATTGGGATCAAGTCAAGACTTTGACTAGGCCACTGCAAAACTTTAATTTTGTTTCATTTATAGGTCCTGAGGCAGCACATCATACACATACCACCATGTTTGACTGTTGGCATGATACTCTTACCGAGAAATTCTGAATTTTCTTTACCCCAGACATAATGGTCATCCAAAAAGGTACCACTTTTGACTCATCTGTCCATAGAACATAATCCTAAATGGCTTTGGGATCATCCAGGTGCTTTTTTGCAAATGTGAGACAGGCATTGATGTTTCTCTTTCTGCCTTGCTACTCTCCAATGAACCTCATTTTTGCCCAGTCTCTTTCTTATTGTGGAGTCACACTGGCTGTACATGAGGCTAGAGAGGTTTACAGTGCTTTACATGTTCTTCTGGGATCTTTTGTGACTTCCTGGATGAGTTGTTGCTGCGCCCTTGGAGACATTTTGCCACTGTATTTTTACCACTGTTCTCCATTTGAATATAATGGCTCTCACTGTGGTTTGCCAGAGTCACAGGGCCTTAGAATTGGCCTTGTAACCCTTTCCAGACTGATATTTCAACAACTTTTTTTCCTCATCTCTTCTAGAATTTCCTTTGATTGTAGCCTAGTTTGCTTGAAGAATCTTTGTGGTGACTACTTCAGTCTGATGGTAAGGTTCAATAGGAGTGAGGTTTAGATTCAACAGGCCTGGCTGCATTCAATCAGCGGAATCTAATTATCGATTAAGTTAGGTTAATTGGGTGATTGGGTAACTAAGAAATTATTATTTTTAATAAATTTTGTTTTGCTATGTCATTATGGGGTATTGTGTGTAGATTGTGAAAAAAAGTTAAGGGGTCTGAATACTTTTACAAAGTATTCAGTACAATACTGAATACAAAGGCACTGTGTGTGTGTGTATATATATATATATATACAGTGAGCACCATAATTCATTGGACAGTGACACATTTTTTTGTTATTTTGGTTCTGTACTCTAGCACTTTGAGTTTGAAAGGATACAATGACAATGAGGTTGAAGTGCAGACTGGCAGCTTTAATTTGAGGGTATTTTCATCCATATCAGATGAACCGCTTAGAAATGACAGCACCTTACATGGTCCCCCCATTTTAAGGTACTACAAGTATTTGTAGTGTTTCGTTAGGCAGGTGTATTCATTTGTGTCGTTAGTGTATGGAGAAGTGAGCTGTTGATGTCTAGTCTTGATTCTAGACTTTTTGGAGATTTTTGGCAATTTGGAGATTGTTGTTGGGGTGTGACAACATGAGGAAGACAGCAGTGTGGATGCAAATTAAGCTGGCCGTCATAAGGTTCAGAAATGAAAATCAACCAATCAGGAACATTGCAAAAACCCTGGGCATGACCAAGTCAACATTGGATGACCGGAGAATACTCTCTATGGTGAAGAAAACCCCCCTGACAACAGCCCAACAGATCAAAAACACTCTCCTGGATGTAGGTGTAGATGTGTCAAGTTTACCATACATAGAATACTACACTAGCAGGACTACAGAGGGTACCCTACAAGATGCAAACCACTGATAAGCCTGAAGAACAGAAAGGCGAGATTACAGTTTGCTAAAAAAGCACCTAAAAGAGCCCTACCAGTTCTGGAACAAACTGCTGTGGACAGATGAGACAAAGATGTACCAGAGTGATGGAAAGAGGAAAGTGAGAAAAAAAGTAAATGCCCATGATCCAAAGCATACCACCTCATCCGTGAAACATGGTGGAGGGGGTGTTATGGCTTGGGCCTGTATGGCTGCCAGTGGAACGGGCTCACTTGTCTTCATCGATGATGTGACTGCAGACAGAAGTAGAACAATGAATTCTGAAGTCTACAGAAATATTTTATCTGCTCAGATAATACCAAATGCCTCATCATCATCATAACCTTTATTTAATTCTCGGAGGTACAGCTGAGGGCCAGGCCCTCATTTTCAATGTAGCCAAGATTACAAAAACATTTATGACACAGTAAGTATAATAAAAGATCACAGAATATGCATGATGAATTGCCTCCAAACTCATCGGACGGCACTTCATCATGCAACAAGACAATGACCCGAAAAATACTGCTAGAGCAACAAAGGGGTTTTTGACGGCCAAAAAGTGAAAAATCCCTGCCTGGCCAAGTCAATCACCAGATCTAAATCTAACTGAACATGCAGTTTACATGCTGAAGAGGAGACCGAAGGCAAAAAGTCCCCAAAACAAGCAGGAACTGAAGATGGCTGCAGTACAGGCCTGGCAGAGCATCACCAAGGAAGATACCCAGCATCTGGTGATGTCTATGCGTCGCAGACTTCAAGCAGTCATTGCATGCAAAGGATATGCGACCAAATATTAAAAATGATTACTTTATTCTACATTATGTTAAACTGTCCAATATTTTTTGATTCCCAAAAATGGGGGGACTATGTACAAAAGGTTCTATAATTTCTTAACGGTTCATCAGATATGTATGAAAATACCCTCAAATTTAAGTTGACAGTCTGCACTTCAACCTCATTGTATCCTTTCAAACACAAAGTGCTAGAGTACATAACCAAAAAAAACAAAAAAAAAGTATCACTGTCCAATGAATTATGGTGCTCACTGTATATATATACGTATATGCGTTGACATACTCAGTTCGCATATTTGGTAGAAACTAGTTTTTGTAATATATACATATACTTCAATTCAATTTTATTTATAACAAGGTCTGGATGTTTGTGAGTAAGCATGTCGTTATATTTGGGAAGAGACATTGCTGTTGCGTTCTTTTCATGTAAATTTTTGGTGCTTTGAGCACCACAAACATTGACCCTGTTGAGGTCCACCGTGTCAGGGTGAGCTACAATGGACATCTAGAAAACTTGTCAATTCTCAGTGAAACCATCCGAATGGATAGACAGCACTCCGAGTAAGTGGAAATATAGCATTATTTTATTTTCCGGTGAACTGCCCCTTTAACAGATTTTGACTTCTTCAATGATACAATTCCCAAGTATCTTCTAAACCTGGTCCAGATGCTCAACGCTGTTAGCATAGATTGGGTTTTCATACTGAAATCCTGTTTCAAAAAATGCAAACACAATCAAAGGCAAAAAACTGACGCAAATATAATCTGAAAATACATATTCTAGCATATTAGACACATACATTTAGGAACAGTTGCAGTGTTAAAGTCTTATGAAACCTTTACTCAGGTTTTTGGTCAACAATTTATGTATTAGACACATAGGAGGTCTGTCAGACCACTTCCAGCAGCAAGCTGTACTTCCACAGTTCTAACCCCTTTAACTCAAGCCTAGCACTAATCATCTTCAAACATTTAGCTCAATAATGCTGCATTGGGAATCTATTGGCTATTGAAACTTTACCATAATGCTCTTCTAACTGATGTTTTGTTTACTGAAACCATGCGGGAGGTTTGCAATTGGATGGGAACTTACTCTCAAAATTTTGCTTATGCACCTTCTTCCTTTTTTCTAACTGTTTGTCGATCTCCTTCTGATTGGCTGGAAGAAACAACATCAAAACTGAAAACATTAACACAACCTGCTAAGTGCAAGCAAGTTCAAAGGATTTTTATTATTCTTTGGTTGCCTGTCTTACCATAAAAAGGTCTCCCAGCTCGCGGCTGCTGTCCTGTGCTGCTGCTGCTGCTGATTTCTGAAAGAAGTGTTACAGCGCACCACAAATTATCTCATGCTGCTCATGTTTAAAATAAAACTCAGTTCCTCTTTGTCATCACACAATGACGACATTTCAGAAAAATTAGAGAACATTATATTGCATTATAAAATAGAGAACATTATATTGATTAATACTGAAATTATTACTGCAGGACAACTGCTGTTACATTTCATGTGTCTTACCTTGCTGATGTTTAGATTCCTCATGTGGTATACTGTTTGGATCATGGGCATCATTTTCTGAAGAATGTGATGGATAGCGAAGAACAAACACAGAGACGGGAGGATGAAGAACAGACGAATTTCCGCACTGAAGTTCCATATGAGTAAATTATTGTTTTACCCTAGAAGGCAACTGTGTTACATTGCAACATGCAAGGGGCTGTGAAGCCCTTTGTGTTTTGGCTGCCTGAACATACCATAAACAATCTCCCCAGCATCCTCAGCATCCCCAACATCCTCAGCATCCCCAACATCCCCAGCATCGCTGCCTGCATTGAGATGAAATGCATCAGCTTGGCCATGGGGATGGAAATGAGCAACAAACACACAGAGACATAAGACAAAGCCATAAACAGAGCAAGAGCTTCTTTATGGAATGTTCCCATAATGCCCATGCTTCACTCAATATGAAATAATATGTACTAATTCCATAAAGAATTACTGTTGCACTAGTCATTGTATGAACCCCCCCCCCCCCCCCCCCCAACTAAAAACATAAACGGTACTATTAATTGATGGTAATGTGGATAGGATCAATATTCAGACAGAATGGTCAAGTTCTATGTAGTTATGTAATATATTAAATTATTTACATCTAAAAATACAGAATTTACTTTTCAGTTTTTGCAACACACAAGACCCCACCTTTATGAGAGCTGCTTCTGGTGGCATCAGGGACAGAATCATCTCGATCTGAAATCACAACAATACAGAGACTCAGTTTAATCAATGATTCATGTACTCAGAAATAACACACCTCACAGATGAGACAGCTGCTATTCCTACTACAGTATACAACTAACTCAAACACAGTAATTATATATGTGTTATATTTTTAATAGTACTTTGAACAATGTGGTTCTGTAATATAACATTAGAATGTGTATTATTCTTTGGAAAAGCATATTTGTAAGTGCAGTGTAAACCTTCTGCATCTGCACCACACATATACTTATTTGTAATAGTGTTTTCATAATTTTACATTTCTTTAAACAATTATTTAACATTAATTTTTCAGTAGTTTCAACTGAGTGCTTTCCAAATTACTTGATGATAATAATAAGCTGTAAACTGTTGTGGAATTAAAACATTTGTAAAGACTACATTTTCACCTGCAGCACTGATCCTGATAAATGCATATAAAGTCCTAGGGCACAGGTGTTTAAAGGTGTTCATGCAGGTGCTCACTTCGAAACTTAACACAGCAGCAACAGAGGATGAGAAGAACAAAGAAGACTCCTCCTGCTCCACCACCAATTACAAACCCCTTCTTCTCCATGAAGTGCACCCCCTCATTCTGTTCATCTAGATCAGCAGGAAAAGCAGCATTAGTTTCACACAAACAGCTCCAATATGCTAATGGACTCACTATCCTTGTGAGTGTGCGTGTGTGTGTGTGTGTGTGTGTGTGTGTGAGTGTGAGTGTGTGTGTGTGTGAGTGTGTGTGTGAGTGTGTGTGTGAGTGTGTGTGTGTGTGTGTGTGTGTGTGGATGCGAGAAAGGGAGAGTGTCAAACATTTCAGCATATATATTTTGCTAAGAAGTGCAAATGTATTCCATATTGCCACTTCTGAACCATCCCTAATTACCAAACATTAAACCAGGGCTGCCCAACCCTGTTCCTGGAGATTTACCATCCTGTAGGTAAACCAGGGCTGCCCAACCCTGTTCCTGGTTTTCATTTCAACCCTAACAAAGCACACCTCATTCAACAGCTAGAGATCTCGTTGAGCTGATAATTATTAGAATCAGGTGTGCTAAATTATGGTTGAAATGAAAACCTACAGGAAGGTAGATCTCCAGGAACAAGTTTGGGTAGCCCTGACTTAAGGCCTTGAAGGAACTTGTTAGAAGCCTGACTCCTATAGGGACGAGAAATAAAGCTTTGGTGTTCGTGGGCTGGTACACTTTCTTCAACAGTGGAGACACAACACCTCCCTGACAGCATGTTCACTACATGTTCGTTTTCATGCTCGTTTCTAAAGGAAGTAAAGAGGTCTACTCTGCCTCTCAAAAGGAAAACTAAAAACACTGCCAATCATTACATCATGTGTAATTTGATGTCCAGTGAAGATACCTGCATTATTAGTGCTGAACTCCACCACACTGCAGATCGAGTAGTTGCGTAGCTCACAGCAGTACTTGCCCACGTCTGACGGTTGGAGGTGTTCAATAAAGATGGAGAAGTTGCCCTCGCGGCACAAATTGGGGAACACTTTCACCCTGCCTCCTCTGGGATCACTGAAATTGACGCGGCCTGTCTGCGTGATCTCCAGCAGAGTGCTTCTGGGAAACTGAGTCCACAGCACTTTGGCGCGGTCGCCCCCCGCGGCTGACCCGGTAGCGTTGGGCGGAATGGCGCAGGGCAGGAGCACCGGAGCGTTGGGCCGAGCGCGGCGGGCCTCCTCCCTCACACAGCCGTCACACCCACTCCTCACACCTGAAAGACCCAAAAATGAAAACGAGTTTCTAAAAGAGGCCAGCTATCTATACTCCCAGTTTGTTACCAATTGCACATTACCTCCTGCTTGTTATCGCCATAGTCCCAGCAAGTCAAACAGCATTACATTTATTTGACAGACGCTTTTATCCAAAGCGACGTACAATAAGTGCATACCAAAGTCAAACCAGGAGGCATGACAAGCTACATCAAGACAATGATGCAAAGTACAATAAGTGCTGGATGGAGGTAACATGAAAGTAGCACAGTAGGTACACGTGTAGCATTAAGTGATAAAAATGATCCCAGATTGGGAGTGCCCTGCATAGTGGTGATAGTTAGTCAGTCCAGGTATAGTCTGAAGAGAGGAGTCTTCAGACCACAGCGGAAGATGGGCAATGAGGGTGTGGTACGTAGAGGAATAGAGACTTTGGTCCACCACTAGGGAGCTAGGGTGGAGAAGCTCCGTGGTAGGGACGAGCGAGAACCATTCACCCGGCTGGCAGGGGGTGCAAGTCGCCCTGCTGCAGTAGAGCGGAGTGGTCGAGCTGGCGTGTAGAATTGAATCACATCCTGTAAGTAGGCGGGGGCCATCCTGTTGGCACTTTCATAACATTTTATAGATCTTTTTTTGGTTGTGAAGATTTGTGAATTACTACTCTGGTGAATACGTTGGGTTGCAAACATGTCTTTAAAAAGGTTTTCTGAGGAAAGAAAAATAACCCAGGACCTATTAACAACAAAGCTGGACAGTTGTGGATTCAGGGTGTTAAAAAAAGGAAATATAAAAATATTGCAATAATATTTTTTTTTCACTAAAACCATACATAATCTTACAGCAACATCCCAAAATGCGCAAGAAGGTTTTGCGCTGGATGTGCATTAAGTGGATAATGCTCTGTAACATCATGTACTAGACTCGTGCCTTTAGCAGGGAAAATACTGGCTACAGTTCACAGGAAAACAATCTGATTCAGCTGACCCACGGCCACCTACACATTATTTAACAAACAACACAAAAATACTGCAAACAAAAAGAATACCTCCAAAGCTTTGTATGATCTCATGCCACAGTTCAGAAGCACCAATGTTCAGATGTTTTCCCTGGCGCTAAAAATGCTTTCAACTGTTCTCTCCACACCGAGGAAGCTACCATTTCTGTCCAAACGGTTTGGAAGAGCACTTACCATGTGAAGATGCTAGGCCACAATACAATATGATCCACAAAGTCCAATATTCGGTGTTATCTAGCCACATGTCTGACAGCACCCCACACAGATGTGTTACCAGCACATTAATGAAGCAGAGAATGTCCCCCAGAGACCATCAATACCGCTGCCAAGACTCAGGCTCCGCCCAGCAATGCACAGGAAATGCAAACGGCTGGTCATTTCCTGAGAGCGCAAAACTTTTTCCACCTATGCTGCGCATTTTATATATGGCAAGTGCTGAGAATCAGCCAAAGCTTACTTGAATAAAATTATATATACAGGTACAATGTACACAGGTACATTCTAGACCCTTCACTAAATACATTGCATGCTCTTAGTTCTTCTTTGAGTCACTTGTTAAAATATGTATTCTGTCATACTGTAGTGCTAAGTTTTCTTAATACCTTCTGTGGCGATTTTTCTTATAAATATGGGTACATACAGACGGTTAACTGAAACTTGGCACAGATACCATGAATGCACACAGCTGCACAGCCCCATTAACAGAAGACACTATTGTTAAGTACCATGTGAATAAGTGGGGCAGGACAGCAGAGCTCAGGTGGATGCATTGTGCATTTTTCTCCAACAACCGCAGTGGCTTCCTGTTGAGCTGCTGGGCTTTGACATCAAAAGCCCTGCAAGAAAACCGGGGGGGGGGGGGGGCTCAAAGACGATAAGATGATACCAGGCTATGCTAAGGGGGGGGGGGGGCATGAAGGTTGAAGATGACACCAGGCTATGCTTGGGGGGGGAGGGGGGCATGGAAGTCGGAAATGACACCAGGCTATGGGGGGGGGGGGGGGGGGGAGGGGGGCATGGAAGTTGAAGATGACACCAGGCTATGCTCGGGGGGGGGGGGGGGGGGGGGGAGGGGGGGGGGCATGGAAGTCCAAGATGACACCAGGCTATGCTCGGGGGGGTTTGGGGGGGCATGGAAGTCGAAGATGACACCAGGCTATGCTCAGGGGGGGTTTGGGGGGGCATGGAAGTCGAAGATGACACCAGGCTATGCTCGGGGGGCTTTGGGGGGGCATGGAAGTCGAAGATGACACCAGGCTATGCTCGGGTTTGTATCTTTAAAAGCAGGACTTTGCTCTGACACTACATCTACAGGAAGTGATGCAGATGCATTCCAGCTGTAACCAGTTCGTGGAGTGAACAGGTGCACAGAAATACAGACGTACAAAGTCTGATGCACTTGAGTTCCAGTGAATAAATCAATTAAACTAAATGATTTATAAACAAATGCATTTAAAAACAAATTCTTATTCTGAACAGATAAAATGTAATTAAAATCACAGGACGTGGACAAGAAATCTCAGACAGGTGCAGAATTGATCCAGTTTATTGACTGGTTCCAATGCGTAAGATAGACTACTAAAAAGACATTGTGCAATTTCAGCATTTGGACAGCATGGGTGCACAGGCTTTCAAGTCTCATATTAGACAGAAAGAATTAAAATCATTGTGAAACAGGCTGGAAGAATGCACTGACTTTATTGTAACAAAAAACTTCTAAAGACAGACATTCTTCTGCCAAAACAGTGTGAGAATGAAGCACAAGCAGACGTGTTGTAACTTGAGCAAACAGAAACATCAAGGTGATTAAATACAGAACAGAAATAATAAAAATGGTGAGTGAATACGACGTATATGGTAGGGTTTTCTCTACTCAGCAAAATAAATGGCATAATTCTTAACACATGTTGAGAAGTCATTAAGATGACAATGACCAGGCATAACACTGTGAATATGCCGTTCTGCTGACGCCAAAGCCGTCTCACGTGGGAAAGTGCGGGATCCCGGGTGAGGCACCATCCAGAATCGAACCTGTGACCCTTCCATGCCAATCCTCACTGTGGGGGGGGGGGGGGGCACACGGGGTGTGGAGGGTGTGAAACAGAGGGGGGGGGCTACATGTGGTGTGGAGGGTGTGAAACAGAAGGGGGGGGGCTACATGTGGTGTGGAGGGTGTGAAACAGAGGGGGGGGGCTACATGTGGTGTGGAGGGTGTGAAACAGAAGGGGGGGGGGCTACATGTGGTGTGGAGGGTGTGAAACAGAGGGGGGGGCTACATGTGGTGTGGAGGGTGTCAAACAGAGGGGGGGGGCTACATGTGGTGTGGAGGGTGTCAAACAGAGGGGGGGGGTACATGTGGTGTGGAGGGTGTGAAACGGGGGGGGGGCTACATGTGGTGTGGAGGGTGTAAAACGGGGGGGGCTACATGTGGTGTGGAGGGTGTAAAACGGGGGGGGGGGCTACATGTGGTGTGGAGGGTGTCAAACAGAGGGGGGGGCTACATGTGATGTGGAGGGTGTGAAACAGGGGGGGGGCTACATGTGGTGTGGAGGGTGTGAAACAGGGGGGGGGGCTACATGTGGTGTGGAGGGTGTAAAACGGGGGGGGGGCTACATGTGGTGTGGAGGGTGTAAAACGGGGGGGGGGCTACATGTGTTGTGGAGGGTGTGAAACGGGGGGGGGCTACATGTGGTGTGGAGGGTGTGAAACGGGGGGGGGGGGGGGCTACATGTGGTGTGGAGGGTGTGCGTCTGCCAGACCCATACAGCACATGAGATTATAACTGAGAAAGCACATTACCGCCTGGGAGGGAGAAGTAAGGCGAGGGATGAAAATAAAACACATTTAAAATGGCAGAAGAGCAAATGAGCAGAGTCAGCAGTCACAATGCAGACAGAAAGAAAGCAGCACAGATAGCGCTTATAGGTGACAAAGCAGCTCACACTGTCAGAAAACACATAAGAGCTCTGCTCACTTTCTGCTTTAAAAATTGCAGTACCAAAAATCATAGCACCGATTTAACCCATTCTTGGGGGGATTCAGATACACAGATACTGCAGGATTATATAAAACGCAGAAAAAACTGCCCGTCTCCTGACCACAGACCGGTGCCAAAAGGAAACGGCAAAACACACGACAACATTCTGACACATTAATAAGCATCAAATAAACCCCCATTCCCCATCTGCTCCCACTTCAGCAAAGCTGTGACTGTGGTCACCTTTCAATAAAACACTGACATTGACCAATCTAAATCCCATCAGGTCACTAACAAGGGTCAAAAAACATACATGTTTAAATTAAAATAAAAGAAACAAAAACAAAATAAAAAAATGTAAGGTCAAGCTTATTTCTCCTTCCATCATCAAAACTGCGATGCCAGTGTTTGGAATACTGGGCATTGCCCAAAAATCTAAAGAGAAGACTGCAAAGACTGGAAAAAAAAAACAAATAATCATAATTATATAGAACAATCTGCATTACTGCTACAGTGCCGCAAATTGACTAATGTGTAATAGTGCTGAAACATCACTGGTAGTTTATTGGATTTGATAATTTGCACACGGTGATATACACCTGGATCTTGCCCACAGGGGCACAGGAACACACACCTCAGCTTTGTGGAAGAGGCCAAAGTACACCTGGCCCATCCCTCCCAAAAAGTGGATAGACAATTAGCATTTTTATATTTACATTCACTCATTTAAAGACATTAAAGTTTTTCTGAAATTATTTTTATTCCATTTTATTTTAATTTTTTACATTATAAGATGTTTTTTAATAATTCTACTTTACAACAATAACGCTTAAAGCTTCTGTGGGAGTCTGTCACTCAAGAAAAAGCACCTTCGCTGCATCCAATGCCGTCGGCCGCTGTGCTCAGCCCACACCCACCCTGACAGCAGGGGTTGAGCTGCACGCGCTCAGTTGTCGCTGTCGGACAGAGTCTCGTACTCCTCTGACAGCAGGGGCTGGCGCTCCCACGCGCGGCTCGGAGGAAGAGGGCCGGGCGGGGCCTGCTGAGAGGGGGGCGGGGCCGCCGTGGAGGTGGGCGGGCTGCTGTTCACCATGCGCACAGTCAGGGGATTGTAAGAGAACTGGGCTGAGCCTGGCAGGGGCGAGGAGGGAAAAAGGTGCACATTATCAATTTACTGTCAATCATTTATTTTTTTGAGAAATCTTCCAAGAAGACTCCAAAAATGTACCATCATGGAGGAGAGGCAGGCTTTGTTTAGAGGAATTCATGCCAACCAATTAAATAATTTCCCAATATATTTAAAGGAAAATGAATCTCTAAAAAGGCACAGCCTGAGCAAATGGAACAATAACATATTAACAGTGCTGGGAAGTTCTACAATCACTGTGGTTCAGTGTTTCACAGGGGCAGGCTGTGACTGTGCTGACTGTGTGGGTCACTGTTACTGTGCGGTTCAGTGTGACTGTGCTGACTGTGGTTCAGTGTGACTGTGCTGACTGTGTGGGTCAGTGTTACTGTGCGGTTCAGTGTGACTGTGCTGACTGTGGTTCAGTGTGACTGTGCTGACTGTGGTTCAGTGTGACTGTGCTGACTGTGTGGGTCAGTGTTACTGTGCTGACTGTGGTTCAGTGAGACTGTGCTGACTGTGTGGGTCAGTGTTATTGCACTGACTGTGCGGG